>NW_022631089.1:7340132-7499885 GCF_010015895.1 Lontra canadensis
TTTTTTTTTTTTGGGGGGGGGGGGGGGGTCACCACTTTTATTCCAATACGTTTCCTATTGTCTTTCTTGTCTTACTCCTACTCTTCTCCAAGTGTCCCTTTTGCTCCTTCTCCATATCTAATTCTTTCCTCTTCTTTTTTTAAATGGCATTCTGGAAAACACTAAAGCATAGCAAAATTGCTTTAAATATGCAGTCTCTGATCTCTAATAAGTTACTCTTTTGCTCATTTTAATAACGGTTATAGAACATGTGTTAATTTTTCTAGGGCATCTGATCTTCCACTGATCTCCAAGGTTGCTATTGTTCACCAGATTAGCTAAGTACTGTGCCTTTGATTCTCATTGCTCCTTGAACACCTGTCCTAAATCTGTGCATTTGTTCCACGGGCATTGCCTTCTGACATAAAGAAGGACCCTTCTTTAGTAAGATGTATACTGTTGGTTTTAAAGAGAAGAGGGTTTAAAGTTTCTAGCTTTTTCTACTTCTCCAATTATGACAGCACCTATCACCACCACACACTACCACGAAAGAAAAGTGTTAATTGGATCGATCAAAGTACACTAATTAGACGGCTTTTTGTTGTGGTGTATCATTAGCTGGAGGGGTAGTCTATATGGGGGAGTAGGTGGCTTTTTCTCTCTGGAACTTTTTTAATAAATGCAAAGTAATAAAGTAGCTTGGGCTCCTCCTTCTCATTTCTCAAAAACTCTCTTTCATCTTACTCTCGACATCTGTCTCTTTGTCTTTTTCTCTATCTCTTTCTCTGCCATGAGTCTGGAGAAATGTTACCTAGTTGGTCCTCTATGTAAGTGGTCAGGGTAAATTCTTTGAAGAAGGTTCCTACCATGTGCACTGTCCCACTTCTAAAAATCTTTAAGTTTTTGGATGAGACACTTATTCCCTATATATCAAGGCAAGCTCTTTGCTGACCTCTCTCTGCTTGGTGAAGACTAATATGATCTCAGGTTGCCTATCCTTGCTGCTGGGAGCAGACTGTCTGAGCCTGTATGTGAAACATGAAAGGGTGGGCCGTTCTGGAACTGTGCTTTTGGACTTGAGGAGGCTACCTTGTGTTTCAATAAAAAGAGATAACAATTTCTCCCAGTGTAGCTCGTTAAATTTACACACTTGGTTTCAGAGGCCCCATCTAATAGTAACATACCTCCTCATGAGCTGCAAGAGAGGGTTGACTGATGGGAACAAGAGAGTATTTAGGCTTTTCTGTGTCCGCTGGCCAAAATCCACCTTGGCACCATCCTGTTAACATCTAAGACAAAATCTAGGACAAAATCTAGGTTCTCCTTAATTTTCTTCCTCACACCCTCACTAACGTCTCAACATTGTAACTTCTGTTGTATTTGAACTAACTAGAAAACAAACAAACAAACAAAAACAAAACAGAAATTTCCTTTAAGAAAAAGGATTTGTATTTCTCATGCATTATAAATATTACAATAAATCTGAAACTTCAGTTAACCAAAGTTGTTACACCCTCAGCTTTTTTAGGGCAAAAACTCAAATGACCCAAAAAAGAAATAATAAACTAGGTTGATATCAGGACTTTGGTAAAAAATGCAATTTTCAGAGTTTTACTTATATTCAGTAGAGTTTCAGTCTGATCTATGCCCATAAAATGAGGATTGATGTTTAGAATGATGTCCCTGAGGCATTGCGGATTCTGAATCATGAAAGATTCAATTACCTTCAATAAACTGAACTTAACTATCTCAGGATAGGTGATGAATACAAATTAGAAATATCATCAACAAGCAATGCTGAAACACAGAAGTTTTTTTGATTAAGTATCAGGTAACTAGCATTTCTGATTTATTAGAAGTTCTATTCTCTAAGAATCTCAGAAAACTGAAATTTACTGTATACTCTTCATTGTGGCTCAGCTCGCTGTGGTACAGCACCAATAATATCTGGGTTGCCTAGATTACCCTAGATAATAAATGACTACCCAAAGGTCCCAGATATTTTCTATTTATTTATTTATTTATTTATTTAAATCATTTTTTTAATTTATTTTCAACATAACAGTATTCATTGTTTTTGTACCACACCCAATGCTCCATGCAATCCGTGCCCTCTCTAATACCCACCACCTGGTTCCCCCAACCTCCCACCCCCCCCACCTCTTCAAACCCTTCAGATTGTTTTTCAGAGTCCACAGTCTCAGATATTTTTAATTATTCCTGTTCCAACTCCTCTGACACATTGTCTTTTGTTTGTTTTCAGTTTGTTTTGTTTTCAGTTGGCCTTTTAACATAGATCTTCTTTCTTCTATTGCCTTTCCCCCATATCAACCACCTGCACCACAGACATAATTTTTTTTAAACTGAATTAACTTCCTTCCAATTTATTTTAGAAGAGTCTACATGACATGGTGTGATGTGATTTTATCTTCTTATTCAAGTGCAATTAATGCCACTGTCTCCCTTCTCACTATGGTACTGACAAATTGGCTCACTACTCTCCTGAAACTATCCCTCAAAAAGAACCTAGAAATGAATCTTTGTATATATGAGGATTTAATATATAATGATGTCTCCAGTCAGTGGCAATAGGATTAATTATTCAATAAATGATCCTGACACAAATGGATAGACATCTGGAGAAAAGCAAGGTTTAGACTCTATTCTATATTATACACAATGTAAATTCCAGGTAAATTAAATATTTAAATGTAAAACTCATAATACTACAAATGTTAAAAAAAACTATCAGTATAAGAATAATAGTTATAATTATAAAGGAAAATGTAGCTGATTAAATGTATAATTAGGAAAGTCCCAAAACTCATATTCATAATGTAAGAATTAAATTTGCATGGAGAAATTCCCATAAATTAAGTCATTAGAAAAACAACAGATATAGGGAACATATTGCCTATGGAACATAGAAAATATAAGAAGTACTTAAAGCTTGATAAGAAAGGAATAAACAATATGAAAGAAACAGAATGAAGAAAAGGATTTAATAAGCATGTCACAGAAGTACAAATCCAAATTGCCAGCAACCACGAAGAGATGTTCAAACTTAGTGGTAAACAAGGAAGTAAAATCAAAGCAGTCTTAAAGTTTCACACTTACTTATCCAAGTATAAGGGCCCATCCCTGTCCCTGTCAGGGACTCAATGAGAGGGTGCTCCCATTCATTGCTACTAGAAATGCTATCTGTTGCAGCCATCTTAGAAAACTACATGGTAAAAATTAATAAAGAATAAAACACATTTGACTAAACAATCAAATAAAAGTATTTTCCCCTCAAGGAGTTTTAAATCAGCTTTAAAATGTGTGCACATCTGTGTGATTTCAGAATTGTTTATAGTGACAAAAACCTAGAAAAGGAATATATAACTGTATTTATATAAGATGGAAGGAATGGAAAGAAAATATGGAAGAAAACGTATATTAATAAGACAAGTTATGGGGCGCTGGGTGACTCAGTTGTTAAGCATCTGCCTTTGGCTCAGGTCATGATCTCAGGGTCCTGGGATTGAGTCCGGCATCAGGCTCCCTGCTCAGCAGAAAGCCTGCTTCTCCCTCTCCACTACCCCTGCTTGTGTTCCCTCTCTTGCATCTCTCTCTCTCTCAAATAAATAAAATCTTTAAAAAACAAACAAATAAAAAACAAACAGAACCAACAAGACAAGTTATGATGAAGGCAAGAGATAACAGAAAGAGAAAAGGTAAAAATGAAAAAAAAATTGGAACAAAGAAGACTGATTTTAAAATAATTCACATTTATGTGAAAGGGCAAGAGGTTATTTTGATAAACTAAATTTATTCAGAATCAAAAGAAAAAAATCCTGGAAGTAGTTATAAAAAGTTTATTTTAGGGGTGCCTGGGGGCTCAGTAATTTAAGCCTCTGACTCTTGGTTTCAGTTTAGGTCATAATCTCAGGGATCATGAGCTCAAGCCCCATGTTGGGCTCCATGCTCAGCTTGGAGTCTGCTTGTTCCTCTCCTTTACCATCACTCTCCCTCTCTCACTCTCTCTCTTCTTCTCTCTTTCACATAATATATAAATAAATAAATAAATAAATAAATAAATAAATAAAATAATTGTCTATTTTAAAAATATATTGTCGCTATTATCTAATCATACATGTAAAATAGGTGTATTTTTATGTAAATTTTTTATTGAGAAAGTTGATTTTAAAAGAAACAAAATTTGGGATATCTGGGTGGCTTGCTTAGTAAAGGGTCAGGATCCCAGAGTCCTGGAATGGAACTCCAAGCAGGGAGCCTGTTTCTCCCTCTCCCTCTGACTGCCATTCCCCCTGCTCATGCTCTCTCACTCTCTTTCTCTCAAACAAATAAATAAAATACTAATTTAAAAAAAAAGAAAAAAAAAAGGAAACAAGCAAAATTCATCCCTTAGGTAGTTTTTGCCACATGATACTTGTTTTCCTGGCACTCTGTAGCTCAGAACACTCCATTTTGTTTTGCATGGCTTGCCCCTTTCCTTCCAAATACCCTTTTTCTAAGTGTCACACCATCCCAATTTTCTTTTTGTTTTTCCTTCTTCTTAGCATTTAACACACTAATCATTGACAATTTCTTTGTTTCATCTCTGTCTCCACCACAAATGTGAGTTCGGTGAGCCTAGTCTGTCTTGTTCACTATGCAGTGTCGTTTCAGAGCACCAGAGCCGCCCAAAGTAGTTGCTCAGTGCATATTTGTCCAATTAAAGAGTAAACATTTTTCATCCTTTTTTGCATCTACAGATCTCTATTACTCGTTCAATGAAACACTTTATGTGGCAGGATGTAGGAGTCACTTTGACAGAGAACATAATTTATTAAGTTTATAATCCATCCCAACCACTGGGCTAGTGCTTATACATTGTGTCTAGTTTAATGTCTCCCATGATCCATATCATGATCCCCACACTGTGATAAGAAAAGAGGGTTAATTTCACCAACTGAATTACTGAACAGTGGAGACAAAATTTGGAATAATGTCTGTTTGCTTTTCCAGTCTACCTGGAAACAAAAAGGAAGAGAGGAAGTAAATGGAAATGATCACTTATTAGCTCCTGCTCTGTGTCATGTACCTTACTCAGTGTTCACATGCACTGACTCATTTAATGCACACAGAAAACCTTATAATATTTATTTTATTTTGAAAATGAGTTTACTGATGATAATTGGGATTAAATAATTTGCCTAACCCCACAGTCATAGTACTTGCCAGAGTAAGGACTGAAACACATCATATGCACATCAAATGTTCTGTGTAATGTGCCACCCTTTTTCCTTTTTTTTATTGAAGATTTATTTATTCACTCAAGAGAGAAGGAGAGAGCATGAGTAGGAAGGGCAGAGGGTAAGGGAGAGAAAGGATTTCAAGTGGACTCCACAATGAGTGCACAGCGCACCTCAGGGCTCTATCTCACAACCCTGAGATCAGGACCTGAGCTGAAACCAAGAATGGATAATTAACTGACTGGACCACCGAGGTGCCCCATGTACCACCCTTCTTTAAATCTTATAATCTACTCTAAATTTATAAGTTCATGAAAGTCATTATCTTGAATTTCACTTGAATCTAAACTTTCTTGAAGTGTCATTAGCCTTCTACTGATACGACCATTGATGATTTACTCATCCCCTATAAGCTTCAGTTTTCCCATAAATAAATGTTGATAATATTATCTACTGTATAAGATTGTTTTGAGGATTATTGGTTAATGCTATTGGAACCATTTCTATGATGAAGTGCTCGATATATGCTAACAATTAGGTACTGTTCTTAAAACTGTTTTGTGGTACCTGAAACTCAAAAAGTTAAGTGACCTGTGTGGAACATAGATTTAAAAAAAAAATTAAAAATTAAAAAGAACTGATGGAAAAGAACTTGAATTTCTTGTATCTTACTATAAATTCCATGCTCTTTCTCACTACCGCATACAGAGAAGTCCACTGGAAGAAATATATTACTTGACTAGTGTACATAGTATTTGGATGGTTAAAAGTGAGCTTGTTTTTGTTCAGATCATAGCCTCCAAACTCCCTTTTGCTCTACCAGTGAAAGAAAAATAAGAGGGAAGTGCTAATTCTGTGTTTAACAGTATTTGGGGGGTTAAAAAAGTGAAAGCTTCCAAAAGTGAGTGTGGCATGCCCTGGGATATTTCACTATTATCAAATCTGTCAGAGCTCATTCTGCTTCACAAAGGTCACTGATGTAGACTCTGTGTTTGTAGTGATTGACAATTGTAGGTATTAAGAACCTGGGGTTATGGACCTCTCTGATCAGGGTTGCTGTAAACAAGTCTTGACAATCTGGGCCGTTTGACAGTGTGCAGGCAGAGGGTCAAGCAGAGCATCTGGGCCTTAATTACTTGTGTTCGCCAAATTTCAAATGACATTTGATACTCATTTTATTCAATCAAAGATCCAAAATATGTTTTTCTTAAAAACAAAAACAAAAAACAAAACCAAACTTTTCATGGCAAGCTGTGTTTACTAAAACAAAGACGCATTGTATTTCCTCTGTTGTACCAACTGATGAGGTTAATATTGTTCCTTCCACAGTATAGAAGCTTTTTATAAAATGACAAATGTGGGATTTGTCTTGGTTGGATCTGATCCTTGAGGGACAATAATAATATTATTAAAATGTGATTCAAGTTGTATATTCACAAGAGCATACACAATCCACTGGTGTTGATTGATTTAAAACTTGAGAACACTTCATTTACTTCACTTTCTCCAAATCCAGCTTTATTTAAAAATATTGTCAATTAAAAATAAAGGCTAATTTGTAAATCATCTTGGATAGGTTCATTAACTTAAATATACCAATTGCCAGAGTTCTCACTCTCCTTGATCTTTCCAAATTTTTTGTAAAAAAATCAGAAAGAGAAGCTATTTTGTCACAGGGAATGTTGGGAAGATCATGTATTTTGTGTTGTTTGTAGTTGGTCCTCTCTTTGAGTTCATGGTAATGAATAGAAGTCAGAACCTGCTCTGGTTTATGGAATCTTGGGAAGCCCTACTGATCTAATAAGATTTGCTAATATCTTGAAAACATGCCATGTAAAAGATCACACTCTGCAGTCCTTCTCCGATACCATAATATTCTACATTTTGTATTGTGGTAGGCTATATATGATCCCCGAATAACTGACATGGCTCTAAATGATATCTGCATTCTAATGTCCAGAACCTGTCAGCATGTTATTTTACAAGGGACATTGCACATGGGATTAAGAAAATGAGGTGGGGAGATTATCCTGAATTATCCCTCCAGGTCCAATATAATCACAAGGGTTCTTATAAGAGGGAAGTGGGAGGATCTAGGTTAGGAAAAAAAAAATAGATAAATGTCAAATCATTGATTCTAATGAGACATTTTAGAGATGGAGGAAATGACCATGATCCTAGTAATGCGGGCCAACTCTAAATACTGGAAAAGACAAGAAAACAGATTTCTCTCCCAAAGCTTCCAGAAGTAACATAGTCTTCCTGATTCCTTGACTTTCTGACCCCAGAACTGGAATTAAAAATAATTTGCTTTGCCGAAGTCACTAAGTTTGTGGTAATTTGCCACAGCAACAATAGTAAATGAATACACCTAACATGTAATGAAGATATTATTACAAAGTATGTGAATCCTGAATCCACCCATGGGCCATCCTTCTCATTATGGATCCTTCTCATTTGGGGAGTTTATCTCTTTCATGGGGGTTTTTGACACCTATAAGATCATGGCTATATATGAGTAAATATGCTTTCCATGGCAAGAAATAGAAAATTCTAACTCATTAGATTCAAAATGAAAATGAACTAGAAAAAAAAAAAGTAAATCTAGGGTTACGGCAAAACCAGGGCTGCTCCAGGAGATTTTCCAACATGGATTTATGGTTACACTGCAGGAGTATTCAAATGAGCATGAACTGGGCTCTACTAACTCAGTTTCTTTGTCTTTCGTATCAAAATGTTTAAACTCCTGATTTACCGAAGTTGGGTCAGATATGCCCCGTCTGGATCTCTCAGTCATGGCTGAGAAAAAACAAAACAAAACAAAACAAAAAAAAACCCGTAGAGAAACAATATGGTGGCTGGAGGTTTTCTCCTTTGCGTGCAGACTATTTCCAGAGAAGGGGGATCCATGTGAGCTCCTGAGAGCTGACTGCTCATGGAGCTTGTAATATCATGGGTATTGCTAAGTACATTTGTTTCTTTCCTGAGGAACGGCTTGCAAGGAAAGGCAGGAAAAATCCCAGAGTTAGCCCAACTGCAAAAGGAATACAAATTATGACCTGGTAGATAAATAAGAAAACACTGAAAGTCACAAAACACTGCCTAGGAAATCAAAACATTTATAAATAAATATAAATATAAATATAAAGGAAATAAAAGAAAAGAAATATGTGAGCTTCACTTATTCATCACTGAATCTATGTATCCAGAAAAGTTATCTCAATTACAGTCCTCCTGTCCTTTTCTTTTTTTAAAGCCAAACCTAGCACACTAGGGTAGGACAACCTGGGTTAGAATTCTCTCTCCACGGTTAACCAGCTGTGTGAATTTGGACAAGTCACTGAATTGATCAATGTCTCAATTTCTTGATATATAAAATGAGAATAATAATACTATGAAGCATTGCTAGAATTAGAGCCATTTGTGAAAGTGCCTGCTACCTAGCAGGGATTCAATAAACATTGGATATATTTTCCCTTTCTTCAGTGTAAACCAGAGCAAGTCAGAGTTTGTATATAGTAAGAAAGCATACATGCTGGATAAAAAGGATGGAAGAGTTTCCTTGAAAGACCAATCTGTTTGTAAATTTCTCTGTTTTTGATACAAATCTCTTTCCCTTTCCTAAAAATATATTTAAAATCATAAATAATCTATATACTGAGGAGTATATATTTTTATCTGTAGGGGTTGCCTGTTTTTAAAAATCACACTGGTGATTAACAAGCTATTTAAGTATGCCATTTATAGTTACTGTCTTGCTCTTTCATGTTTTTAAGGAAACTCCATTTACACAAACACATGAAAAACACAGCATCTATGACAGTATCCCCAGAAAAATGCATTTAAAATAAGGGAGATGAAGGTGAGAGGATGAAGAGTGACTGAAAGAGGTGTCATGTTTCAGATAGCTAGTGTTCTCAGCACAGTCAGTTTTGGGTACTTGTACAGATTATCTCAAGAGGGTAACCTTTGAGTGGGGGGTGCCTCAGCCCAGCAGGGGCAGGGCAATGTGGAGGTCACAGACAGTGTCTGGAGTCAGGCTGCCTGGTTGCAGATCTCTGATGCGGTGCTCTCGCTGTATGATCTCAAGGAAGCTTATTAATCTCCTGGTGTCTCTGTTTCCTCTTTGGTGAGAGGTCATAGTTCCTTCTTTGTAAGTCTATTTATGCAGATTAAAAAACTAAATATTCTAGGCATTTAGAACACACATAGCATATGTATGTGTTGCATAAGCACTTGCTTTAAAAAGTAACATTTTTTTAAAATGTTGATATTTAGAGTTATAATTATCATTAAGATGCGTCCTACTGCAGTAATTTAGCATTCTCAAGTCTATTTTTAGCAACTAATGATCCAACTATAATGTGCATATGAAAGATAATATATGTAGTTCTGGATCCATTTCTTTTTCCCCCATGGCCAGCCCGATCTTTGCAGAATAGTAGATGTTCCTTGTGTACTTTCTTGAGCTGAATTCAGAATGTTTGAATCACCAACAAAGGGGGGCATGTGAACTGACAATTAATAATCTCACCGACTTCAAACACCTATAAAATCCTAGTTTCCTCTTATATAAACAGAAAGCAATCTAACCTCCTTACAGGGTTTGAATGAGGATTTGCATAATGGCACTATCTTCAGTTGCTGTTGTTGTACTAGACATCCTGTAGGATGGAGTAAGGCTAGTGGACGGTAGATTAATTCTAATTAAGTGAATAAAAGAGAAACTCAAAACTCTCAAATGATGCCACCAGTTTTGTGATCTGCATGTGGTCTACATCTTTGAAAATATGAAAATAGGTGGAGATAATCTTGAGATTGTTTAGATGCTCATTGAACGAAGTTCAAAGAAACTCACAAATTGCTCTAAGAGACACATGGGACTTGGAGTGTTAAGTATGTTTTCATCGGCTCTATTTTTCCCTTCAGATTCTTCACTGAGGTCTTTTCCTCACTATCAGAGAGAGTCCCAGTCTTTGTTGCTGCCCTGAGGACCAAACATACCTTGTAATATCAAATGAAACTTAACTACATACTTCATTTGTGGAAATGAGCTCAGTGAGAAATGTACAGGCTTACCTCCACACTATGGGTGTCTGACTAGTATACTCACTTACCCCATTGTCCTGAAACAGACTCTGAAATAAATGTGAAAATTACCTTAAGTCACTAAATTAAGAGCAATTAAAGGTAAGTTGGGAAAAATTTAAAAAGTGAGATAATTTTTATGATAGAAATCAAGTTAAATATTTATAAAATGTATTTGATATCCCTTTGTATTTTATCATACAGTGAATAAAATATGTAGAAAGTATTATAAATAATGAAATTTTATGATTTTTACCTTTCACTCATGTGAGTCTATAAAAACAGGTAGATACAGTTTATCTTCAAACAGAATGTCAGGAAAAACATCTTACTGTTTCCTTTTAGAGAAACAAACCTAGTTTTCAAGGCTCACACAACTTATATGCATGTTTAAGTAACAGGTTTCAATAAATTTGAATTCTCAAGGTTCTCAGCAGTCAGCAAACTAGTTGATTAGTGATAGAAGGTAATGCAAATTGACTTAAGTATCCCCTTAGCAATTCCAACATACAAATACTTCTGACATATACATAATCTATAATAATCTCTTGTCCCACTTTTAGAGTTAGTTCTTAAAAAGAAGATATTTAATTTTAATGAAAAATTTTAGGGGCACCTGGGTGGCTCAGTCATTAAGCATCTGCCTTTGGTTCAGGTCTTGATCCCAGGGTCCTGGGATCTAGCCCCATATCAGGCTCCCTGCTCCATCGGCAGCCTGCTTCTCCCTCTCCCACTCCCCCTGCTTGTGTTCCTTCTCTCGCTGTGTCTCTGTCAAATAAATAAATAAAATCTTTAAAAAAAACTTTATAAATTAATAAAATATAAACACTGATACCATATTTCTTTTGTAATAGTAATTCAAAGTTTAGGAGATACTTGGAGGTGGTTGGGTGATATTTTATTGAGTGGGCTTCTTTAGGGAATGATACATTATTCTTTCCAGTACTTAAAATTTACTCTCCAATTTTGATGAATTCAATCTAAATTACACATAGAAGACTAAAAGCAGTTTATATTCTCCTGTCTATTCTCTCCACGTTTTCTTTCCCTAGTTATTCCTTCTCTCCCTCCTTCCTTCTTTTTTCTCCTTCTTTCCTTTCTTTCCTCTCTCCTCTCTCCCTCCTATTTTTCCCCTTTTCTTCCTTCCCTCCTTCAGTTCTTCCTTTTTTCTTTCCCCACTAAACACCTACTATATACAAACATTGTTCAAGAGCCCAAAGGTATATAATTATCACATAGTTCTTGGCTTTAAAAAGCTCATACTCAAGAAATGATAATGTTAATTAATTGAATTTAAATTTAACTACTTAATTTTAAAAACCTTGGGTTGGGGCTCCTGGGTGGCTCAGTGGGTTAAAGCCTCTGCCTTCGGCTCAGGTCATGGTCTCGGGGTCCTGGGATCATGCCCCGCTGGCTGCCTCTCTGCCTCCTTGTGATCTCTCTGTCAAATGAATAAATAAAAAATCTTAAAAAAAAATAAAAACCTTGGGTCATCTCAAACATATTCTGACTATAAAATGATAACATAACTAAAAGTAGTACACATCTCAACCTAATAAATGGGAGAAAATATTTGCAAATCATATATCCAATAAGGGTTGGTATTCCAAAATATATAAAACAAAAACTCCTGCAACTCAGGGCTCCTGGGTGGCTCAGTTGTTTAAACATGCGACTCTTGATTTTGGCTCTGGCAGTGATCTCACGGTGGGGTCATCAAGCCCTGCCTTCTCAACCCTCATTCCTGCTAGGCTCTGGGCATAGAGCCTGCTTATGATTCTCTCTCTCCCTCGTCCTCTGCCTCTCTTCCCCAACTTGCGTGCTCTCTCTGTCTAAAACAAAAACAAACAAAAAACAACTCAATTAAACAATGGGCAGATGATTTAAATAGACATTTTTGTAAAGAAGTCCAAAAGGGATATAAAGAGATGCTCAACCTCACTTACTATCAGGGAAATGCAAATCAAAACCACAGTGAGATGTCACTTCACATCTGTTAAAATGGCTCCTATCAAAAAGACAAGAGTTAGCAGTGTTGCCAAGAATCTGGAGAAAAGGGAACCCTTGTACACTATTGGTAGGAATGTAAATTGGTACAGCTACTTTGGAAAACGGCATAAAGTTTCCTCAAACTAAAAATAGAAATGCCAAATGATCCAACAATTCCACTTCTAGGTATTTATCTGAAGAAAACAAAAACACTAATTCAAAAAGATATATGCATCCCTATATTTGTTTCATCATTATTTACAATAGCCAAAAGCCATAAAAAAAGAAGGAAATCTTTTCACTTGCAAGTGAATGGATCTTGAGGGTGTCATGCTAAGTAAAATCAGTTAGATAAAGACAAATACCATATAATGAACAAACAAAACAAAATACAATTTAAAACTCATAGATACAGAAAACTTACTGGTGATTGCCAGAGGGGAGGGGACTAGAAGGTGGGTAAAATGAGTGAAGGGAGTCAACAGATACAAACTTCCAGTCACAAAATAAACAAGTCATTGGGATGTAATGTTCACTGTTAGTAATATTGTAGGCATTGTTATAAGTTGCTAATGATCACTGTCAGTGATATTGTAGGCATTGTTATAAGTTCCTAAAGGAGTAAATTTTTAAATTTCTTACCATAAGAAAATAATTTTATAACTTTGGTGACCAATGGTAACCAGATTTAGATTGGTGATGATTTTGTGGTGTGTATAAATGTCAAATCATTATATTATACACCTGAAACTAACATAATGTTATATGTTGATTACAACTTCATAAGAAAGAAAAAGAGAAAGATGTGGACAGTACCCTTTTTATCTTCTAAATGTTAAAAATTTATTTAGTTCACTTTAATAAAGATAGTGAGAAAAATCAAGCTTAAATCAGAATTTCTCCCTCTCTCCCATGCTTCTGGAGTAAAAGAGAAAAATAAAACAATTTCTTTGTTTATTTCTATACCTAATTCAAAAAAACAGAAAAGAGACAAGGTTTCTGTATGGCTGTAGGTTCTACTAACAAGGTCTGATTTTTTTTAATTTTCCCACCTAATTAATATTCATTTTTGACGAGTAGAAATCAGCTTACTTATTTTAAGTAAAAATAAAGGGCACTGCTATTTGTAACTAATTGCTAATTGAGCAATTACTTTATCATGAGGCACTGGTAAAAACCATTACTTGAGGTTTTCAGCAACTTCTGATTTTAACTTAATAATCATTTGAATCGAAATTATTTAGTAAATTAAGCATTTCTTTACCAGGCACTCTTTATACTTTAAGTAATTTCTAATTATGCTACCTAATGAAGTAATTATATCATTAGTTAGAAATTTGTCAGAGTAGTCTTTTTTAAAAGAATAATAAAATGTAGTGATGCTGCTTCTATAAAAAGTAAAAAAAAAAAAAAAAAAAGGTCATTAAAAATACTGGCCCAAATGTATGTCTACTTTTAGCCCATGGAGATGAAATTCAAAAGAATCTTGCCCCTACCTTTGTCTTATACTGATTCACAGTAGATTAATCAGAAGGTTAAATGGGATCAAACACTTAGTCCTCTACTCTACTCTCATTTTCAATTTCCCAGCCCTGAGCTGCAGGTACCTTGCAGAATCAGAATTGATTGGCCTAGGCACATGGCTTGACCTGTCAGTTCTTTTACCAGGAACCTTTGGAAATTGTTCAATCACTTGTGCAAGGGATCAAAAACCTGCCAGTGCTCACCACACCTGAGTTTAGTGCAGAGGAAGCTATTACAAGTTTGCTAAGGCTCTTCCTAATTATTAAGAATTTCCAGCAAATAGAAATATGCCACAGCAAACTGCACTTAGGAAGCACTGAACAAAAGGGATCTGAAAATGGAGAGAACTTTCAACCAATTTACTCTGCTAAAGAAAATGTTGTATTAGTCTGCACAGAAAATTGGCTATCGGTACTCCTCGTAGTCCCTGTCCTATAAATGCTGCCAGTTCATTTAGCTCATCAGCCAAAGCTGAATTAAAAGCCACCATCATTTCTGCTCTCACTTGTGCTTTTTCCAATATCATTATTACATAGCAGTGCTTCTGCTAGGGGGTTCACTAAACTTGGCAAATGGATTCTCAGATTGTGCATACTCATTAGCTAAACTGACTCATTTTGTAAATTTTGACATGTTTTTGTCTCTGGACTCATGATTTCTATTCTTTAATAGAATAAAATGTACCTATGAAAATTTTCTATTAAAATGTCAATTAGAATAGAATAGAATGGAATAGAATAGAATAGCAATAGAATATACCATTCATGATATTTCAAAAATATACTAAAATTTCTACTTCTATTAAGAAAAGCCTATAGTAATAGACCCCAAAATATGATAGCAACTAATATTATGCAGATCATCTCTAAAATGTAAATAAAAATAAGCTATATTCTCAGTAATTTTTCCGATTGAGGTAAAGAGATCAAGAAGAGACATAAATAATGCCGTATTGGCAGAGCACTGTATAAAGAGATTTTGGTACTTCCATATCTGTGATATACATTGGGATGAAGGCTTTAAGAAGCAAATTATGTAAATTACTTAAGCAAATTAAGACCATGAGCACTGGAGTTTGATAAGCTATCCTACTGAAGAGATCTTTAGATTGCTTTTGTAAAATTATGTTTTATATGATGCTTTTTAGCCACTTCTGATTTATACTTAAAATCATTTGATTCAAGTGATGATGCTCTGTTATTTGGTGATTACTGGTAGTAAGATCCAACTTCCGTTTTTTATTTGGCACTACTATATTTAAGTTAATGAATTAATTCAAAATTATGTATTGGTATGCCTAAACTGTTCCAAGCACTGAGTATATTCTGACTTACAATTGGAATACATTTCTCCTCTCATTCTAATGAAGAGAAATAATTAATATAAATACAAAGAGGTACATATTGTGAGATTGTGACCAGAGCCACTAAGGAAATACAACAGAATAATGTGAGTGTCTGCATATAATAGACTAGTTCCGCTAATGTGCTCAGGAGAGGTAAATTCTAAGCTCTCACCTGAAATGTAGGAGCAACCAGACAAAGATCTGAGAGAAGCATTAAAATCAAGGGGGAAAGCAAATGCAGCAATCTTTTTGCAAAAGTAACAAGAATAGACTTGCCACATTCAAGGAACTGATAGAGAACACAGGTAACAGAAACCGAGTGAGTAAAGAACATGGATGGATGAGGGTGGATATGAGGGGGCAGAGGTAGAGAGGGGTCCGTAGAATGAAGAATAAGTAGAAACAAATATCATTCCTGAAGAGATGTTAGTCTGGACCCTACATTCTATTAGTCAACTACACTAGTTTCTGTTTAGGCCTATGAACCAATCCAAACAGTTAGGTTTCATGGAGTGTTAATATATGAAAAAGACGTTCCTCTCCTTCATTCTTAGGAGTAAACCTGAAGGAAAATACATACATAAAATAAGACCTCTCTGAGGGCTGGAAATTGATGTCTGTAATAGCAGGAGAAAGATAAGGCCATCAGAAGGATGGTCTGTTCGGATGGGAGAAGTCGGGGCCTGCTGTCTCATTATGTGCCTCAGTTATGTGTTTGACTAGCAACAAGTCCTTTCTCATGTGTTATGAAGTTTGAAAAGAATACACAAGTATGTTTAATTTTAGTTGCCCCCCAGAGTGCCAGTAAACGTTGTAGCAGAAATTCATTTATTTGGACATTATAAAAGGGACAAGTGAAAAGTTGACTGGTTTGAATTTCTGTGCTTTTATTTTTTTAAACCACTTTCTTATGTTTTTACTTTTTTCTCCTGTACAATGCCATGACAGTTCAAGCAAACACTAAGAGGAGGAAAAGAAATATTTTTAAGAGGAAAACGTATTGATGCTTTCCTAAGGTCTTTTAAATATTAAGGTCTGGGAGTAATTTAATTCTTTGATATTTCTTAAGAGAAATCATACTTGGAACATAATAGTAAATGATGACTGCCCCCCCAAAAATTAAAGATATTTTTATTTTGTGTTTTGGGAGAGCCACACCAACAGTCCCCAGACAAGTCCCCAGATGCAGTATAGGCTCATCTCTGTTCTGACTTCAGAGAGCTTTCTCATCATTAGCTGTCTTTTTTTTTTTTTTTCCCTTTCTATTATGACTTCACTGTTGTACCACACCAATACTGGGGGGCGGGGGAGCTGGAACTGCTCTTACCTCTGGAGCAGAGATAAAGGAAAAACTGCCACTTTGCTCCATAGACTCCCTAGTCAATCTGCCAATTTGCAGAAGTGGGTTACCAGTTTCATTGCTAATGATGAGATCAGAAGATGCTATAGCTGTTCTCACTCCAGCAAGCAATAGCTATACCCTGTCAAGGACATGATTTTCTTGAATTTTTCTAAAGGATCAAGCTGTTAGTACTACTGCTGAATGTCAATATCAGAGAAGAAGTTTGAAAAACTGTAGGGTGCATTCTTTTCCACCACCCAAAAGGGAGCAGTTCCACCCATCTACAATTAAAAAGAAAAATACAGGACTTTGCAAGTCTGTGAAAATACTCTACACAATGATTTGATTAAATTGTTCCCTTTTGATGCTATCTGAAGGTAGCACTTGCTTTTCATAAGCATTTACCAGTCTTTATGTTTAGCTCTTCTATGCTTTCCAAAAAACCCCCTGGTGGCCATCAATTCTGGAAAAAAAAAAAAGAAGAAGAAAGAAAGAAAAAGAAAAGAAAAGAAAATTGATATTAGGAATTGACTTGGCCCTCTTTACAATAGATATCTTTTGTTTTTCAGATTTATTAAAGTTGTACATCGGGGTGTTTTGATACACATACATATTCTGAAAAAGATTCCCACAATAGAATTAACACATCCGTTACTACACATATTTACCTTCTCTGTGTGTGTATATGTGTGAGAACATGGAAGTTCCACTATCTTAGCAAATTTTAATAATGAAATACAATGTTATCAATTATCATCACCATACTACATATTAGATCTTCAGACTTTATTCATCTAATGGCTGAACGTTTCTAAACTTTTTCCAAACTCTCCTGATTTTCCCCATCCCCCAATCTCTGACAACAACCATTCTATTCTCTCTTTCTATGAGTCTGATTTTTTAAAATTGTTAAATGACATATATAAATGATACCATGAAATATTTGTGTTTCTCTGCTGGCTTATTTTGCTTAGTTTAGTGTCTTCCCATTTCATCCATGTTGTCTCAAATGGCAGGATTTCTTTCTTTTTCAGGGCTGAATAATATTCAGTGTGTGTGTGTATGTGTACTACATTTTCTTTAACCATTCTTCCATCAGTGTAATATTAAGTTGTTTCTATGTTGTGGCTATTGTGAATAATGCTGCAGTGAATATGGATGTGCAGATATATCTTTTTTTTTAGAGTCAGTTCTCTTTTTTAATAAATTTTCTCTTTTGAGATAAAATTTATACACAATAAAACAAGTGTGTTAAGTGTGCATTTGCTACATTTTTGCCAAGGATAGAGCAGTCACCCAAACCCATTCAAGATGAGAAACATTGCCATCATTCTAGAAAGTTCTCTCCTGCTCCTTCCCAGGCAGTCCCTCCCATCCCACTCCCAGGGGTGACCTTGGTTCTGATTTTTTTTTTCCGCTGTAAATTCGTTTTTGTGGATAGTTTGAATGGAATCATGTAGTATGTTTTTGTGTGTGTCTGGTTTCTTTTTTGCTCAGCCTAATGTTTTTGACACCCAAGTTATAATCAGTAACTTCCTTTTTATTAAGTCAAATATTAACCTACTGTATGAACAGATGATACATGGTCCATTACCTTGTTCATGAACACCTGAGCTCCTACCAGGTTGGAGCTAGGAGGAATAAATTTACTGTGAATATCCTTCATCACATCTTTTTAGGAACGTATATTTTACTTCCATCATATGTCTTTTTTTTAAATTATTTTTATTCACATATAATGTATTATTAGCCTCAGGGGTACAGGTCTGTGAATCATCAGGCTTACACATTTCACAGCACTCACCATAGCATGGACATTGCAGATATCTTTTTGAGATCCCAATTTTGTTCTTTTCGGGTACATACCCAGAAATGGGATTGCTGGGTCATATGGTAGTTCTTTTTGTTTTTGTTTTTGTTTTTGTTTTGTTTTGTTTTATTTGCTGTTATTGTTGTTGTTGTTTTTGAGGGAGCTCCACAATGTTTTCCATAGTGTTTACATCAGTTCACATTCACAATAAGAGCATATGAGGGTTCCTTTTCCTCTACATGCTCGCCAGCATCTATAATCTCTTCTCTTTTTGATTGTAGTTATTCTAACAGGTGTGAGGTGCACCTTGTTGTGGCTGTGATTTACATTTTTCTGACAGTTAGTGATATTGTGCACTTCTTCATGTGCCTGTTGACCATTTGGATGTCTTCTTTGGGAAAATGTCTTATAAGTCCCTCTGCTATATACTGCACACATATAGCTACACACCAAACAACACACAAAGTGATTCTATCTGAAAGAAATGAGGAAACCAGCTGAATGACTCCTACATATGGGGAGACCGAGGAAGTATCCACACTGAAACCAGTAGAAAAGGCTGAGACAGACTCTCACCATAAACCTCACCCTGGCATAATGCCATACAGTATAATGAGAGGGAAGCCCAAATCCCAGCTTCTCCCTAGAATTCATGTATTTTTAAAGGCATCGGTAAGAAAGAACAATGAATCTAAATCCCTCAGTTGTTTTTTTGTTTTGTTTTGTTTTTATCCAGCTGCCTCCTGAGTGACTCATCTCTATTTGAAAACAACAGGCAAATCAAACTCAACAGATCTAAAACCTAACTCCTAAAATTATTCTCTTGGTGAATGATTCCACCACCCACACAATCCCTATCTCCCACCAAACATTGACAGTCACTTTAGATTCTTCCCTCTCTTCCAATCCATATATAGACAATCATTATAGTCTAATTATTTCATCAACATATTCCCTAATTTCCATCCCCTTTGCTAAAACTGTGGGTTAGGACCTTAGCATCTCTTGCCTGAACCTTTTTTTGGGAGGCCTATCTGGTCTTCCTATTGATAAACATGGTTCTCTTGAGGACAAACCAGGTGCTGAGGATCCAATAGCAAAGCCGAGTCTTTGCCATCAAGGAGCTACAGCCTGAGAAGTAGTGGCTGTGGTGGAGGAAGGAGAGAGGTCACAATAATGTAAACGTGTCATCATCTAGTAGAGTGATGAGTGCAAAGGATGCATTCACTGCCCAAGAGAGGATCACCCAAACCTGTATATTCTCAATAATTCTTGCTTGCATTCACCAGAGTGGGGAGGGACAAAAAACAAACAATCAATCAAACAAACAAACAAACAAAAAACCACTCTACTTTAAATTGAATTTTCCAATACTTTACCCATTGTTTAAATCTCAGGTTGACACTGCCTGTAACTTTCTGAAAGAAGCAGGATTATGCATCAGTTATGAGTATGGACTAAGATGGCCTAGTGCCTCTGTTGCATAGTCCAGCTTTAATGTTTATCAGTTGTGTGTCCTTAAACAAAGTACTTAACTGTTCTGTTTCTTCCAGTATAAAATGGAGTGAACAGTGCTCCCTCATGGTGTTAATGAGAAATAAACAATTTCACATATACACATTTTTTTAGATCAGGGCTATGTAAGGACTTGATTTTAGTGTCACCACCACAAATCTTGTAAGAGAAATTAACGCTTCTTTTTTATGGGATTACAAAGTAAAAATTAAACAGAATTCAGTGGATTAGAACCTATATTCATTCCTCCCTTACTTTAACTATCAAATGCCTACTCATCTTTCCAGACTCTAATTATCATTGGAAATTAGAGTTAGAAACTAGAATTAGATTGACATTGGTTTGATTCTAAGATATAATATACACCAGGTATGTGGTCCCAAGTAATTTACTTTTCCTGAGTTTGTTACCTTATCTCTGTAGATAATATTACCTAGCTCATATAGGATTGTAGGAAACAAGATAATGTGATAAAGATACTGGCCTCAGTTAATTTCTACAAAGGTAAAACTAGGCAGACTTTGTGTACATTTCTACCTTATCTATCTTGACTATGTTATTATGTTTAATCATTAAGTTTGTATTCACCAAATGAATCATTAAGCATTTATTTGCTTTGTCACTTTCCCTTTACGCATGTAGGCTCCTTTTGGATGAATATTTTCTTTTATTTCATCTTCAAAACATAGCTAGTCTTTGCATGTAGTAGGCAGTCAGTTAGTACTTAATGAATGAATGAAGACATACATATGTAAAAATATAGGATAATGTATATTTTTCATTGCTCCCCTGTTATTTCTTTGAAAGAGAAGTCCACTCTTATTAAACCAAATATTGATAAGATTTGAAAGAGTCTCCAGAACCTGATGAGGTTTGAAATCTTATTTTTATAAGGAGCACAGAAGTTACCTCACATGTTTTTTCACATAATAAAGGAAATAAGAACTTGACTTCTTTTATTGATTGATTGATTGATTGATTGAAAGAAATACCTATAAAATAAAGGAGAGGAGCAAATGGAGAAGAAAAATGTATCTTGGTTGATATCATAGCAATAATGTGACTTTGGAGAAAGGACATATATTTTCTAATTAGGAAAATTTTGAAGTTGAGAATTGTTGCCTCTGTGATGCTAAACCAATTTGAGTAAGTTCTAAACACAAAATCTTGGACTGCTGTGTGGAAAACGATGCTAGTAGAATGTAATGAATGGGCCAAAGTGTGCATATAGTTTAGCTCCTGAGCCCTATGGGAGATCATCATAAATGACCAATGACTGGCAACTCAGTTAAAAGGAGAAAGAGGATCAGTCACAGAACAGGTAGTAATTTCATGGATCTTCCTAGAGAACATGCCCAGTAAGAAAGAAAAGAAAGAGAAGGAATATGCACCCACTGTCTCCTGACAGTTGGTGGACCCTCAACCAGCACCCCTGATAAATTCTTTGTTATGTTATTTAAGGGAGCATCATTAAAAGGTTGTTAAAAAAAAAAAAAGTACTATTAATTCTAGGACCAAATGACTTTGTACATCATTAGAGTCAGTTTATGAATCAAAACCTGAAGCATGTAAGTCTTTACCTTATTGAGATTCTTAATAATTTCTCCTAAACCCTCTCTCGCTCTCTCTCTTTTTTTAAGATTTTATTTATTTATTTGACAGAGATCACAAGTAGGCAGAGAGGCAGAGAGAGAGGTGGGGGAAGCAGGCTTCCTGCCGAGCAGAGAGCCTGATGCAGGGCTTGATCCCAGGACCCAGAGATCAGGGCCCAAGCTGAAGACAGAAGCTCAACCCACTGAGCCACCCAGGCACCCCCTCCTAATCCCTCTCTTCAGTGGGGCTTAAACACCGTTATTTTATTAACAAATATTGACACTTACCTAGAGATGGGAAGCAAGGAGGCCTAGAAGAATGCAAGATAGTCCACATAAATCTACCTGGAATGATTTTTAGCTGTAAATAATTGCAAATTATTTTTAATAGTGATAATCCATGTTTAGATAACTAAGACTTAATCTTTTTATTTATCTTATTAAAAATTAGGAACTGGGATGCCTGGCTGGCTCAGTCAATAGAGTATGCTATTTTTGATTTTGGGGTTGTGAACTCAAGCCCCATGTTGAGTATGGAGATTATTTACAAAAAGAAAATCTTTTAAAAAAATAGGAATTATTCTTTTTACAATATAAACTATTACAATTACAATAGCTATTTCAAACTATGATAAAAATAGTTTCTACTTAGTATTTCCATTTTTGCTTTTTCTATTTTGGTTGGAAAAAAAAAATTCCCCCAATGTTTAGTTCATTGACTTGGTCCTTTGGATGATAGGGTAAGCAACCTGTTAAACATGAAGGTGTTAATAAATAAAGGCTGAAGAAAAAATATTCCCTACCAATTAGGAAAAAAGAAAGATCAAAGGATAAGAATTTGAACACCATGTGCTTTAAGTGTGAGTGGTAACGTCTTAAAATAAAAGGAGAAAGATGCTGTGAAAAGAATAGGATTGAAATACATTCATGTCTGTTGCCCACAATGGCCCAGTCACTTCCAAGTAATTGGGTTAATTGTGTAGGCAGCTTTGGGTTCATGTGATCTAAAAGACTCACAGTGTTAGATAGCTTTTCCTTTTCTTCTCTCAGCCAACCTTCACTCTCACTTATATCACACCTATTTATGTAGAATTAACTATCAGTAAGTAGTTTAGGCATGAGGGAATTACTACTTGCAGTTGTTAATGCCAACCAAAGAATAGAGAAACGAAATAAATATGAATTGAAATGAGAAAGCAACACATTGGAGCCTTTTATATACTTAGTATATTTTATTTCGGTTTAAAGCCAGGTTGACTTTTATTATGTACCATATATAAAGTTTACATTAAATCTGAAAGTAATGAGATACTATAATTGCAGTAAATTTAACAAATTTGAAAATTAAAAATGTGTTAATCAATAAACCTATGATTATGACCCAATTTAACCCAATAATTAAGTCATACTGGTATTTTTCCATTGTGTTTTTAGAAATTTCTCCTAGTTTTTCTTTACATAGCTTTAAGCATAATAATATATAATAGATAATATATTCCTATAAATACATACACATTTTATGTATATCCTGATTTTTAAATTAATACATTTATACACTTCATTGTATTTTTAGATTAATGTATTTATACACCTGTTTTTATATTTAGAAAGATCATCATTATTTAAAAAGACCATGATTCTCATGGCCTGTCTCATGTTTTAGGTTTTTATCAAGCTTTCCTTAAATTAGTCCCTTCCTTTCGACTGTTAGATTACTTTCATTTTTTTTAACTTTTCATTCATCTCACTTTTATAAATTCCTGTATCATAAGATTTTACTAATTTCTGGATTTCAAAATTTTACTGAGGTAATTTATAGAATCAAAAATAATGTTCAAGACTATGAACATTGTTGTTTCCTTCACATTGCCAGTAAGTTTATGTGTGTCATAACATTTTTAACTGAAATGTATGTGAATATGCTTTAAATATGCTCAATTGAAATATATTTTTGTGGCATATATTGATTAAGATATTTAAATTATACAGCTTTTGGTAGCAAGAAAAGTATCTTTTGAAAAGAAAAAAGTTATATATTTCCAAAATGTCATAAAATTAAGGAAATTCAAAACAGTATCTATTGCTTTCAGCCTATTTAGAAATTGCTTAAAGATGATTAATAACTTTTTGATTACCCAAGATACCACAAAATCCTGGTATGTTACTTATACTTCCAGTTAAGGCCTAAAAATACATTTATTTGTTACCTTATTATCAGACATTCTCAAAGGAAAAAGTATATATTAACTAAAATATTTACTTAAACAGAAAGAATCTATCATTTTGGATAGGTGCTAATTTCTTTTTGCAATAGAAACTGATTATAATTTCAAAGTTTCTTTAGATCCTAAATGCTTGTTGTTGATAAATACATTGCCAAACTTCCAATTACACAGAAAAGGAAGCTAAGTAGTATATAAGAATATCCATTATGAAATTGGGAGAAAATTAAAGATTATCTCTCATAACCAAAGTTCATGATCAATAACTCTTAATTTATTAAAATCAGTTAGCTGAAAATTAGGATAAAGAAGGAAAAATATTTTTGAAAACTGATTACAGGGTAAATAAAGATATTTCTACCCTGAAAGTTAGCATCTGGCAAAGATGACATGAGGTTTTTACTCCTACTGTCTCTGGTTGCCACAGCATTAGTTCCAAACATCGTGCCAATGTAAGCCACTTACAGTCGAAAATCAATTTCTTTAAGGGGTCTCTGGAATGGATCCAAATTCAATTTGAAAATTAAAGAGTGCATGGTCATGGCAACACTAGACAACTGAAGGGTGGTGGAAGGAATAGCAGTGTTACATTGATTGTCTGACCCATATTGAAAAGGCAACATGCAAGTCATAATTCTACAAGGTACAAACATTGATCTCTAGAAAAAAAGTTCTTAAAGGTAAAGTAAAAGCATGCGATGTAACACGTCATGATTCTTTTTCTCTGGCTGCTTTTTCTGCATGAGTAGGTCAGTAATGATAATAATTTTCTCTTAGGAAATGAGGACTCAGTCTGTCCTTGGTGGCTGGACTCTTCAAAATAAGAATCCAAGTCAAGTCAATGAAACATATACAGCTGTAAATTGTCCAGAAGAAAAACATCAACTATTTTAATAGCAGATTAAATGTGTTTTTTTAAAAAGATTTTATTTATTTATTTGACAGACAGAGATCACAAGTAGGCAGAGAGACAGTCAGAGAGAGGAAAAAGCAGGCTCCCTGCTGAGCAGAGAGCCCGATGTGAGGCTCGATTCCAGGACCCTGGGATCATGACCTGACCAGAAGGCAGAGGCTTTAACCCACAGAGCCACCCAGGTGCCCCTAAATGTGTTTTTCTTTCTCCATAAAGCTCAGTACATAGACCATAATGAATTACAACATTTCTATGACAAAACATCATATATATATATCTCTTCATGTGTGTTGGTGAATAAATATATGTATGTGTATGTATGTTTGTCTATATTTATAGTCATTCATCAACATGTTATTAGTGGTTATCTCTAGCTTGGAAAATTATATATAAACATAGATATGATATATATACATATCTTATATTACATGTAATATATTTGTGTATAAACATAGACTTCAGTTCTCCAGTGTGTTAAAATGTACACATATTTTCTTCTATACATGCATATACACACATTTTAAAGAAAGAATGAGATGTGTATGTGATAATATTTGCTTAAATTAAATGTTTCTTTAGATTAAAATTAAAATATACAACCTATCCTTACCCTAAGGCTTTACCTTTAAAAAGAAGAATGACTTAAGAAAATCACTTTTCTTAAGTACTTGATAAATTGCTCAGGAAACCTCAATAAAAACTCAATAAGATAGTTAAGATTGCATGATTTCAAAAAGGAAAGCCTAAATCAATGTTGGTGTTTTACGGCTTATATTCTAAATATAACTGAACAAACAAATTCTCCTATTCCATCAGTGTACAAGAAAACAGGATCCTAATTGAATTGTCAAAGAAACTGGAATCTTTGCATGAAATTAGCAATCATATATTAATCAAGAAATGGTAAAAATATAACAGAAAAGGTAAAAAGAATTGAATGATTACATAGAAATCAGGCTACTAATCAAAATCTCGAATTACACTTACATGGTGTTTTTGCTTCTAACTACGTTTATGCATTAAAAGTAACTCCCATGGGGGCACCTGGGTGGCTCAGTGGGTCAAAGCCTCTGCCTTCGGCTCAGGTCGTGGTCCCAGGGTCCTGGGATCGAGTCCTGCATCGGGCTCTCTGCTCAGCAGGGAGCCTGCTTCCTCCTCTCTCTCTGCCTGCCTCTCTGCCTACTTGTGATCTCTGTCTGTCAAATAAATAAATAAAACCTTTAAAAAAAATAAAGTAACTCCCATAGTTGTTCACAATTAAACCATAGATCTTGAGGTTAGGATTATTTGTTGATCTGTTCATAAATTGTGTATATGTGTGTGTATGTTGGTATTTCAAATCTGTGGAAAAGACTCTTTTTCACTTTTGTCTCTGTGCTTGCTACTTAACAGAGTACCTGAGAATTCAAAGAACGTTTAAATGAAATAAAATTTTAAAGCTTGAAGTTTCTCAAAAAGGGTTATTTCTTAAAATAGCTTTCTTATTCATTTGCCATAATACCTGCCAGTCTATCATTACAGATTCATTACTTTGGAATTGATGTTACCCTCTTCAGATAGATTCTTTTGATAAAATACAACCTAAGTAATGGGGTAGCCTATTTTTGACTAATCATATAATGGGAATTGGGTTTTCAGATATTTTAGTATTTATTATAGGTACCATAAGAGTACAAAATACTGGAAATAGTGTAGAATTATAGAAAGTTGAAGAAAGGATTCTAGTTTACAAATTTACACAGAGCCAACTTTATGCACTTGGGTTTAATTAAGAAGACACTTCTGACATAATTTTCCCACTGTTTTCTGATGATACTCAGTTAAATCTGTCACTGTTGATTTTTAACTTTCTGGGAAAAAGATGGTATGTGCCTAAGACTTGGCACCATAATTCTGTCACTATTGTTCACTTCCTTACCCTTAGAAACTTATATGATCTCTTTTCCTATTTATATTCTTAATTACTCATTTCTTATCTTTTGGCACATAATTCATCTTCTTGGATAATTCTCCCACCAAGTTAATAGATATTTATCCTTGGTTATTCACCAACTCTGCCTTTCTGAATTATTTTTTCAGCCACCCTCATGTGCATAGAAAGTTTAGTATAGTGAATGACAATTCACTAATACTCTGAGAATATTATCATTATATATCTCATGTGAACAATAATAGGTAAAATTATGGACTTTCTTGGAAACGTTTTCCTGGTTAATATAATACCAATATTTCAAATGTCAGTAGAAGAATCATCACAGATTTTCTTCAGGCTTTTGAGAACATCACATCAATAGACCGTTTTCTCTCTGAAAATAGAACTCTATCATGACATTGTCCTATTGTCTCATTATACATGCCACTGCTGTGCTTCCATCTGTTGGATCTTAATATAAAGTCAGTGTGAACCATAAGAAATTCAAAAATTTTATAGGAACACATAAGTGATAAATGAATGTAGAGATTAAAAAGAAGATAGGAATACCTAGAAAATATCTAGACTAAAAATGATTGGAATTTATTTATTTATTTATTGAGAGAGGGAGAGAGAGAGGCAGAGGGAGAGAATCTTAAGCAGGATCTCTGCTCAGCATGGAGCATGACGTGGGACTAGATCTCATGACCCTCAGATCTTGACCTGAGCTGAAATCAAGAGTCAGATGCTTAACCAACAGAGCCACTTGAAGGCCCCTGGATTAAAAGTGATTTTATAAACTGACCTGGTAGGTAAACCTTTGCTTAAGTATTAACTAATGTGTCCAAAACTGAGCTAACTTACCATTTGTTAGTAATGAGTCAAACATCTTTTCTTGTTTACCTTCTAAAATGGATTGCTCACACTCCTTGAACAAACATAAATTCAAGTACATAACTTATTTTCTACTTCATCAAGAAGTTCTCTTGTATTTAAAGAGAATAGAGAATTTCTACATGGACTAAAGTAATGTCAGCACAGAAAAAATAAGAATATTGAAAACCATCTGCATCAGTCAGGCAAAAATATGAGGTGGTTAAGAAAATGAAGTTCGGTATCAAATTGCACTTTCAGGATTGATGCAAATTATTTCAACATTGATTGAGATGTATTTTCTACATGTGCATTACTTATAAAACTGATAACTATATAACACTTTTGATGTTATAAGAAAACTTAAGCTACTTTGTTCAGCCAGGAAATATGCATAATCAATCCTTTGCTCTGGGTACAGTGTGGAGAAGGAATTCCCAGTTCATTATTCTATCAATTCTCCAATCTTATTATTTCTTATTCTTCTCAGTAGTTTCCAATTTAGGTTATATATATTTTTCTGCCTTTTCTTTATATGCTTTCTCTTTGTTCTCTCTGTGTGAAAATTTGTGGAGTGCCCTCAAGGTACATATCCACCCTTAGATATTCAATTCAATTTCATTATGTTTGTAGATTTCACTCCAGAAATAATAAAGTCTGCCGCATGTGGTGGAACAATAAACTTTTCACCTTCTGGTGCACTCAGAATCATGAATGTGACTATTCCTTTTTCACCTGTCTTAAGCAGCTACTGTTTTCAATTTCAAGGTACCCAATTTAAATTCTAAATGGCTACAAAATGAAGAGGTGGGGTTACCCTGATAAAAACTATGTACTAAGTATCTATAATTAGAAATGACAAAAGTGCATTTATATGTTATTGTGGGGAGAAAAATGTTCCAGGTAAAAATATATTTGCTCTTTCATACTTTCACTCCACAACATGCAAATATTTTCTTTCTAGATACCATACTTGACAAAATAGCATGGTATTGGCACTAGAGCTGAAAACTCTCTGGAAGACAAATATCCTTTTCTGAGTACTTCAGGTAGAGACTAGGAACAATACTTGACATCCGTAATTGCCAGAAGTGACCAGTTTTTCTTTACATGTGGACACCAATAAGAAGGTATGTGTGCATTTTCTGTTGTTAGTGTCATTCATTCAAAAACCATTTATAATCACATGAAGCATTTTATTAGCTTCAGTGGGAAAATGAGGTTAATAATATGGAATCATGGAGTTTGTCTACTCACTTGCTAATGGGAGGAGAGAAGAATATAGGCGTGTGCTTACAAGTATAAAAACAGAAGGAATGGGGTGGGGAGGGGGAATAATGTCATGGCATTTTAACAGTTTTCTTTTATTGCAATCCATAGAGAACTGTAAAGAGCTCTGACTAGAAAATATTTTGAATAGATAACAAGCAGAATTTATTATAATTTTTTTCAAATATCTTCTGGTTCCTCCTTGATTATATATGTGTGTGTAAAAAATATATATAATATTACATATAATATGTATTAAAATAAATTTTATTCATATGCAAGGGTTGTTTTAACTATATGCTGAGTATAAATAGGTTGAAAAAGGAAATGGGTTGTACTCTGTTCTACCTTGGTTTCCTATCCTTCACAAAAATTCATCTGGCAAATGAGAAAAGTTTGCATAACATGTAACAGCAAGGAAAATAAATATGCTAATCTTGGTAGAGAGTTATTTCTTTGATTTTTGTTTTCCTCTAAAAAGAAATCAGTGAGAGTGTAGGGTAATTTTTACTATGATTTGGGGAAAAGAAACAAAAAACCCTTCCTTCGCACGGGAGCATGGTTCCCATTCTTAAATCCTTCTCCTTTATTCAGAGAGAGAGTCTAACAATTGGGTATTGAATTCAATTCCACAGTTGTTATATGTCCACTCTATCTACTTATGTGGAATTGTAATTGTGTGTTCATAAAAATGCCATGAATCCTGGGATATAATGAAACTAGACCAAAAGGTTCTGCTCAAAACAAGCTATCTCAGAATCCCATCATTTCAAGCATTTCTTCAGAGTAATTTTCATACATAGAGCAACTGGAAAAAAAGAAAAAGTCACTTACTACACCACATAGTGTTGCTGATCCAAATGCACACAGAACTTTCTCAGTACTTAGGGGGAAACAATATACAGTGCTGTATGCATGGGGAATAAGTTTAGGAGCTGATTTTTAAAATTTGTTTGTTACTCCCTAGCCTTCCCTTCCCATCTTATGTATTAATTTAAGGTGAGGCTGATGGATAATACTTCTTGACCCATATGTTGATTTTATCTCATTACCGATTAATAACATTATAATATACAACTAAATTCTATCCTAAATCATTCATAACATCTTGTTTGCTGATTAGCTAAATGTATCTGTAATAAAGCTTTGGACAACACATGCCATATTCACCACCATACAATTTAAACATTAAGCGTAATGATTTCTTTTAACCATTGAATAAATAAAGGTACGTTAATGATATATACTAACTCTCCTGGGCTATATAATATTGAGAATAACATCTAACTATGAGGAAACTCCAGATGCAGTGGGGAGAAACTATGGAGGAAAACAAGAAAACATGCTGGAATTCTCATCAACATACATAATAATTAGAAAGAAAATTTCATTGGTTGGCATTTATAATGTTGATATTTTCAACAGGGGTCCACAAGTATTTCTTTTAAAAAGTCCCTTATTTTGGAAAAGCATTAGAATTATAGGAAAGTTGAAAAGATTTTAGAGAGATTTTCTGTACACTCCTCACCCACATTCAATTTTCTCTGACGTTATCAATTTCCATTACCGAGGTTCATTTGTCAAAAATAAAAAAAAATATTGGTATATTCCTCTTAGCTAACCTCCAGAATTTGTTCCAGTTTCATGAGTTTTTCCACTAATGTCCTCTTTCTGTTCCAGGATCCAACACAAGACACCACATTGCATTTAGTTATCATGTCTTTTCCTCCACTGGTCTGTGAGAGTTTTCAGCCTTTCTTTTTCTTTTTAATGACCTTGATTTTGACACTTTTGAACAGTAGCGGCCAAGTATTTTGCAGACTATCTGTCACATTTGGTTTGAGTGATGTTTGTTTTGTTATTCAACTAATGTTTTCAGAATTTAGAAATCATACATCAGAGATGAAGTGCCCTCTTCATCCCATCACACCATATCATGGCATCCACATGACATCACTGATGATATAACTTTGATCATGGCTAAGGTCATGTCTGCTTGATTTCTTCATTGCAAAGGCACTATTTTCCCCTTTCCTACTCTATTATTTGGAAGTCGCTAAGGCCCACCAATACTTGAGTAGGGCTGGGGTAGAGAATGTCTAAGCTCCATTTCTTTGAGGAAAGAATGTCTACATAAATTATTTGGGACTGTTCTGTGAGAAAATTTGTTGTTTTTACTCATTTATTTATGTATTCATATATTTGTGATTTATTTATATCAATATGAATTTGTGGATATTTATTTTATTCTTTGATTTATAAACCAATATTATATTATTATCTTTGTTGATAAAATTGTCTCCACTTTGGCCACTAGCAATTCCCTCTTATTATTGGTTCTTAAGTCCCTTTGATATGTCTTTATTCTTTTTTTTTTCCTTGGAACAAATCTTTACATTCCAGCACTACAGTTGCTCTAGAACCATTTTATGTTCTCCTGTCTGAACCCTAGACTCAGCCATGTACTCTTGGTTTCTTTGGTCAATACATATTTTTTTTAATTTAATTCTTTTCAGTGTTCAGCATTCATTGTTTATGTACCACACCCAGTGCTCCATGTAATACATATGTAATAATTAAGTTATTCTCAAACTTATCAAAGTGTAAAGGTATTTCTAAATATACCCAAATTAATACATATTACCTTGTATTTATCTGGCATTGAATCACAAGTGGTTTAACTATTTAACTCTCTGAAAGTGGTTGCCTCAGCTATGTTTCTAAATTTATTCTAATTATTTGCACCCCTTTATGTCTATCTTGGCCCCTATGAACGGGTATAGTTCATAGGCTTCCCTCTGCAGTTCTAAACCTAGGTTCCTTTTTAAATCTAATATTGTACAACATTTTACTTTCTAAACATAGTTCTCTCAGGTGGCTTATTGAGAAGACATTACTTCTGTAAATATTTTTGTTTCCATAACCTTTTAGAACAAACACCCAATAAAGGCATATAAAATCGTTTTATGATTAATGCATGTTCTGTGGCTTCAATATTTTATGACAGAGATGAAAATCCTGCCTTATGATTGGATGGCAATGCTCATTATGACTCAGGCTATTTCTCTTATATTTTGTTTCAATATTGTGCAACAGGAAGTCTGAAACAATGCATGTACATGATTCATACTGATTAGCTAGAAGAGTTCAGTGAACAGAATTACACTCTAGAAATTAATGCCCACACTAATATTTAAATTTTTCTTTCTGATGAAAAGAGTAGGGTAACTATACTACATTATTAAATTCACATTTCATGAAATATCAAGAATCCTTTCTGTCAATATTACTAAACCTCTGAGTAGATATACCGATGTCTGCCTCCTAGAAATAGGTCTTTCTTTATGTAAGTATTTCTTTATGTCCATAGAAATGACAAGATATTTTAGAAATGATCAAGATAGATTTTAGCTATTATAACTTTTTAAATCTACTAAATCCACCATGTGAAAACATATACAACTATGTTACATGATATGCAATATTTACCTGAAACAACTACTATATGATTCCATGTCCGAAAGTACACATATAGCTTTCAGTAAAATGCACTAGTTTCCCTAAGTGACAGTGCAAATATTGGTTTGTGTCATTTGAAAATAATAATTATTTTTATGGAATAGTAAAAGCATACATGGAAAAAAATTCCTTGGAAGAAAAGTGTACACTGTCATACAATTCCGCAAATAGTTTGGGAGGTACAGGCTCATGGATTCTTGAACCTAATCCATTGCCCCCAGTTGAAGAACCCTGATACAAGTGTACTCATTGACAGTTCCTTTTGAGACTCACGTAAGCAGCACCAGTGCAAACTCTTTCCTGATGAGCAATGTTCTCCAAGATTTGTGAGTCCATCAAGCACTGGGAATTTATCTATGATACTCAACAAATTGAAACTAGAGAAGACTGTCTCCATACTAGCTCCCAGAGCCTTTTGAAAACCTGGAGGAACACTATAATTTCTATGGATGGCAAAACAACTGCTGGGCTGCTAAGAGTCTCCATATAGCTTTGTCTTGATATTTTTGTCTGTGAAACTGGGATTCCATTAGTTTCTCAGTGAAGAATATTTTCTATATGCAGACCTCAGCGTAAAGTAAACCTGAAAAGTACCTCTCCCTGCCCAAAAGCCAGCTTCCCAGAGCTGGCTTATTTTAGATAAAATGGCATAATACAAAGTTGTGAAAGAGAGAGGAGGACATACCAACGGGCCAGGCCTTCTGCATGGTCCATTGTCTTTTCCTTATCTAAGTATGAAACTTAATTAATTAATTTAATTACCCCTGGAAGGCATATAAGTGGTTTTTATTTTTTAATGTTGTCTCTTTTCCTCCACACTCAATTGGGATGATAGTAACAATAAATAAACAATCTATGGCCAATTAAGACAAAAAGACCTCTGTGTAAACATACTGAGCAGATTAGCTGATTTGTAGGAAATTCTGTAAAATAAGCATCCAGTACGTGTTGTGTGTGATCTTTGCCTATGACAGGTCAAGGTTTAGAAAGAACGTTTTCCTCTCTGTCCCCCAGTACAAACTCTAGATAATAGAATTAATGGAGCTAATAAGCCTCAATCACTGTTAGTAGGACAAGCACTCCTCGGGTCTAGGACAGGGAGCTGGTTCCTAGGCAACCAGTCCCAGTTGTAATGTAAGTAGTATCCTTGGGATAAAGTTCACTTGTCCGGGTATCATTGCCCACAAAGTCTGCGGTGTATGTCCGTGTGCGTTTGTGTATTTCAGAATAATGAAGGTATTTTGGAACCACTTTCACGTTCCCAGCAACAAAATAGTTTGTAAATACTTCTTTCATCTGAGTTGCCTAAACAGTCTACGTTTTACTGTTACCTAAAACAGCTGGAAAAACAAAGTTAAATATTAAAGTAAAAAGTTTTTTTTTTTTTTAAAGGAGAGAGAGAAATAGAAGTAATGAGGATTTTCAAGTAACCAGACATACTTTCAAAATAGGAAATGTAAAAAATAGAGTCTGAACAAGAAAAACATTTCAAGACTTAGAGAATAGCCACTATTTTAGGAGGAGGAAAACCAGAGTGAACCTAGAACTCCTTTCAAACTTTAGTTCACCCCAGGAAGTGGTGGGTGAAGTAAAAATCCCTGGCCTCCTACCAGGATTCCCATTGTGCAGCTTAATTTCCATATGAAAGGATCCTTTGTGCTCTGACTTCAAGTTTTGGGTGAGCACACTCTTTATGTCATTCTTAATATTAGCTGACATGTTCTTCATGTACCTAACAGCTACTGCATTAACAGAAACCTTGATTGAACTGTAAATGATCTTTATAGCTTTTTACTCCACAAGTTATAACTACTGCAGAAACTCCATAGAATGTGAGCACTTAATTTGCAATAGCGTCTTTCATAGAAAATTCTAGAATAAAAAAGCCAGCAGCTGCTTTAGGCACACAAAGAGGGAATATGTGGCCTGCAGGTCAAAGGGTAAAATGAACTTCAAAGTCAAAGTTGGTCATCTTGAACCATGTCATATTGAATTACCATTTTTATCCCTTTTCCTGAGAAGTAAGCATTGGAAAAGATATAAATGTCTGTTTTAGAATATTCTTATCGCTGCGGTGGTCAAAGTATTTATATATCTTATAAAATAATATGAGAGATTTGATTTGAAATATGCACATAATACACAATAAGGAGACTAGGCTTTGTTTGCATAATTAAACTTAGTTAAAAGTTTTCTCCAATAGTAATCATCACGGGCATATTTTAACAGAACACTTTTCAGCATTAGTTTTAGTCAGATGGTTCATTTCTTATAACTTTACTTTGGAATGTATATACTTTTTCTTTACTGAACCAGTAAACAAGTTAAATTCCACCCCACCCCCCATATCAAAGAAATTCTTGACACGTTGCAGCTGCTTTTATTTCCTTGTCATTAACTTCTGACAATTTCCCAAGTTAAGAGTAATCTGTGTACAGACTTTCATCAAAAGTTGGACAGATTTCTTTCTTAACTGCACAGAGACTCAACAGGGTTTTTCTATTATTAAGCAATTCATGGAGGATATTAATGAGTAAAAAGTGTTCAACTGATGTCATCAGACAAAGTGACCAGAAAGCAAGAAACAATAGAAATGACGAAAGGGAAACAGCCAAGGACAACACTTACTTAGACAAATGAGGAGGCTGGAAGTCACAGCCAGGAAACAGATGAGTAGGCAGAGAAAGAAACAAATGAGCAATAATACAAAACACACATGCCACAAAGGCATGTCTGAGATTATGGAGACCAGCTGTATATTTTGAAGACACAACAGGAGAAGAATTTAATACAAAAGTTTGAAATAGCTTCAAAATGATTGCTGTAAGCACAAAGATCAGAAATAGGTTCATTATCATCATCATCACCAATAGCAAACAGTGACAGAAGACACTGGCCACTGTGCTGGTTTGGTTTTAAAGTGCACTTCTCTCACTCCCTTCAGCCAAAAAATATGGTCTCGCCTAGCAGACAGCAGTGAATTGTATTCTAATTTAATATGCTTAGCAGGAAAGCAGGAGCAGTTCCTAACTGAGACTGAAACAGAAGCAAAAGTCTAATTTCACAAGAAGTGACTATATGTATTTGAAAGTACTTTTGTAAAACTCAAGAGGAAATGGACTCTCCATCATTAGAAGCATGTAATTATCGACTGAATGAATCCTTGGCAAGGAGTCGAAGAGGTTTAAAAATAATGACGATAATATTAATGATGGCTTCCATTTTCAAATTTCAAGCATTGTGATTATAGCAGCTGAGTTTTAAGTGTCTTACAATCTGGAAAGTCTAACATTATGAGGAATATTTGTCACTCTTTTAAAACTATCACCAAATGACAAACATAATAAAAGTTCAGTTACATATATTTTATTGTTTAATATTTACAATAGCCCTTCTAGGTAGATATATTATATTTCCATTTCCCTAAAGAATAAATAGAGGTTCAGAGAAAGAAAAGTATTTAGGGGCACCTGGGTGGCTCAGGCGGTTAAATGTCTGCCTTTGGCTCAGGTCATGATCCCAGAGTCCTGGCACCAACCCTGTGTTGCACTCTTTGCTCCACGAGGAGCCTGATTCTTTCTCTTCCTCTGCCTGCCGCTGTGCCTACTTGTGCTCTCTCTGTCTCTCTGTCAAATAAATACATAAAATCTTAAAAAAAAAAAAAAAAGAAAAAATTATTTGTCCAAGTATACACAATAATCATTGTTAAAGCCAGATGTTTTCTGCGCTCTCTAGAGTATGTTTAGCCATGGCACACTCTTGTGCCCTCCACTGTTCAGTGTTTGTCTTTTTAGCTTTTGTCATTACTCTTTGTAATGGTGAACCTTCAGAGTTTTGCAGTGCTTTTAATTTCTTTACAACTTTATACCTTAGGATCATTAGTTCACATGGGTTTCAGGAACTCAAGTTTACCTATGGGTATTACTTGTTAGAAATTCCCATTCAATTTACACAGTTGGTACTCTTCTGCCTTCTTCCTTGAATTATTAGTATTCTGGCTAAATTTAATCACATCTTTTTTAATTGGCTGAGTTCTCCCAGCCACCCAATATGATTTTCTGGAAAGGATGTGTTTGTACAATTACTTTCTCACAGATTGGAATATTTACTTTTTACAGTTCTTTCAGTTAACATCTGTACATGAACATTATTGTTCCTTCCATATTCATTTTATTTCTATTGCTCTATTACTGAGAGAGAGAGAGCCAGGGAAAGAGAGAGAGAGAAATATGGTACAATATATGTGGGTTTTGGAAAATGACTTCAATCATTGCTATATACCAGGAAATTCTTTTTAAAGGTTCAACACGATAGGATCAGAGGGTGCAAGTGAAATGATTAACTCATTTGGGATTATCTGTTGAGAACCATGGACTATTTTGTAGCACACTCTTATTCTGTAATCTTTAATGGCAAAATCTTGTTTATCAAGAAGAACTCTGTGAGCAGCTGCAAACAATTTGCCTTTATTGATTTTACTGCTGAGTCTGACTGGCTATTTCACCATGGTTCCAAAAGGTCTTTTCAGGACCACACCCCCTCTGTTGAGTGCTTCCCATCTTTTGAGCTACAAGTCATTCCCCTCTCCCATCTCAATCAAAAGACTAGTGAACAGTTAGTTACTCACTTCCTTTACCAGGATACATCTTTGCCTGCAGTTGCAATGGGTAGAATGTTAATGTTATTTAGTCTTGAAGGTTTTTTTGTTTTGTTTTGTTTTGAAGATTTTTAGTATATGTGCTGCCGAAGCGAGCACATTGTTTTGAAGATTTTTAATTGGAGTGCCTGGGTGACTCAATCTTTAAGCGGCTGCCTGTGGCTCAAGTCATGATTCCAGGGTCCTGGGATGGAGCCCCTACTGGGCTTCCTGCTCAGCAGGAAGGCTGCTTCTCCCTCTCCCACTTCCCCTGCTTGTGTTCCCTCTCTCTGTCTTTCTGTCAAATAAATAAATAAAATCTTTAAAAAAAATAAAATAAAGATTTATTTCTTTATTCAGTTGAAAGAGAAAGAGAGCACAAACAGGGGGAGGGGCAGAGGGAGAGAAAGAAACAGAAGAAACAGATGTGGGGCTCCATCTGGGGCTCAATCCCAGGACCTGAGATTATGACCTGAGCTGAAGTCAGACACTTAACCGACTGAGCCACCAAAGCACCCCTAGTCTTGGGTTAATATAAAATGACCTGAATTCCTTTTTTTTTTTTTAATTTAAATTCAAGCTAGTTAACATAAAATGACCTGAATTCTTAACAAGACTGTGAGGGAGAGAGAAAGGAAGGGGTGTGGAGGGAAAGATTACAGATTAAAACATTTTTAGAGAAATATTAACTAGTTTCAACATATGAATATTATTTATGCCTGATTCTAAAACAGATGAACAAATTGGAAAAGTTTTGAGGCAATCAGAGAAATTTGAACATTGACTACATATTTGACAACATGAAGAAATTATTGTTGTAGTGTTTTAGCTGTTTAGATGATATTTAGAATATATTATTTTTTAAAGAATCCTACTCTCTTAGAGATATTTCTGAAATATTTGTGGATTAAGTGCTAGAATGACTGAAATTTATTTTCTAATAATCTATTCCTGGGAAGAGAATAGTTAGGGGGTTGGATATAAAACCACAAAGTCCTTTATTATATTTTCTCTATCTTTGAAAGTTCTTTAAACTTTCAACAATAAGAAGCTACGAAAACACAAATCCAGTAGCTTTGCAGTCTACTTAGTAACAATATAAAAATACTAATGATGATAATTGCTGACATTGTTGAATGTTAAACATGTGCTGTACTAAGTAGTTTGCATACATTCTTTTGTTTAATCCTAAAACAGCCTGTGAGGTATAATATATCAATATCCTTATTTTACAAATGATGAGATTATAGTTTAAATAATTTAAATAAGTTTCCCAGAGTTACTTACCTGACAAGTGGCAGAGCCAGAGTTCTCTTCTGCTTTCCATAAATTCTATATTTATAGTATGCAGTCTTTCATAAATAGATCCCTCCTTTACTTTACTTCTACTTTATTATGAATAGTAACAGATATTTCAAGGAGACACTTTATGAACTGGTTTTCTGTTAGCACACCTTTGTCAATAATTGAGACTTCATTTTCAAAATGTATAGAGTTCACGTCTTGAGTTTGCTTGTTTTCAGTTTTTTATTACTGAAGATTTTTTGTATTATAGTTCGCAACTGAAGAATTTTCATAAATTGTGCCATTTCTTATAAATGATTACATTTTCTGATGTGAACTGATCAGATTGTGTGCAGTTGATAATTCCTTAGTATTTTTTATTAAAGAAAAACATGGATCAGCAAAACAAATCACATTGATTGACTATTGAATTGCTTTCATAATAGAAAATTCTACTTCGTTTATTTACAGGAGTCATCAAACTCTCCTGGGCCTTAGTTTTCTCATCAAAGCAAGAAGGAAATTGACCTTGAAGACCCCATACATAATGATGATCCATGGAAAAAAATCTCCTTGATATTCCTCAGACTTTCTAAACACATTGACACGCCCAAGAATTTCACACTTGCTATTTCTTTTGTCTGAAATGTTCATATCTCAGAATTCTATATAATCCATATATTCATTTGTCTTATCTCCTTCAAGTTTCTATTCAGACATTCTGCTATCAGAGAGGACATATTTGAATACTCTATAAAAATAGTGCATATTTTCCCTGTCTCCTTCTGTTGCTTTATTTTTGTTTTTAGCAGTAACACTTGTCAAAGCAAAAATTGCATTGAACATTGTTAAACTGACAAGAAAGACTTGTTTTCAATGCTATTGCTATAGTGGAGACAGCAGAGCTCAGGCTGAAGTCAGCGTCTCTGAAACGAAAGGCAGGCGGGTTATTAAGCCCTGGAGTAAGGGTGCAATCCTGGCCATCTGTGTTGGCTAATTGGCTTTACCCAGAGGAAAAGTAAACTTTCTCGTATCTTCACAACATGAGGTAGTTTTACAACTTGGAAAACGATGCCCTCCAAAGTAAGGCTCCTGCCTTCCCACAGAAATTGGGAGAAAGGAGTTCTACCTTTCTTGATGTTTACATTTTTAAACATAACTAGCTCCCAAGTCTCTGAGAAAGAGATTCTGAGTTGTAAAGTTGACCTGAGACTTTTTTTCTTTTTGAAGATTTACATCTCAAAGAGGCCAGAAAAAAATTTACAAATGTTCTAAAGTAAATGCTCTAGGCAAAAGGAAATGGGGATACATATTTTGACAGAATTAAAGGAGAAACCTGCCTAAAATTTATCAAGCTGTGTGAACTTTCTTGTTCAATCCTCACATTGAGAAGTACAAGGAAAGAATCTGCTGACTTCTCTCTGTATTTAACATTTTCAGGAAGCATGTACTACAAAAATACTATAGCTCTTTGCAACATACTTTGGAGCCAGGAGACCTGCTGGTATTTATTATTGTTCTCACTTCTACATAAAAATTCAAATTTTGGATATTCTCAAAAGGTCATATGCATTAAACTATTGTTTAACACTGAAGGCTGAAATGACTCAATATTTGAGAAATCTTATCTCTGTGTTATGAAGCAATTATAATAAATTACCAGATATACAGTGAAAAGGAGCATTCTTGGTTCCTATCTAGTAGTGAAAAGTTTTAACTCAAGTCTAAGATGAACTTTCCCTAAAAGGAATCATTCCTCTCAGATAGTTCATATTTTAGCTTTTGTCATTTTTTAAAATTGTTTTAAAAATTTTGTTGTCAGGTTTTATTCATTTTCAAGTAATTCTTTCCAGTAGGTAAATGGGTGGGGTTTTTCTGTTTGTTTTTGTTTTTCTGTATAAAAACTCTTCTTTTTATTGTATTCATACCAAGGGATTTCATACTATTGTTGCTGTATATTTCATGGTCTTATTTTTCTATACAATTACCCAATTGGTTTTATTATTCATAACCATCAACAAACCAGGATTTTGTTTTAGATTTTACATTTATTTAGAAAAGTCTTTGCTAGTGAAACATGTTTTTTGATTGTTATGTCTTTCAGATAATAAACCCCAATAATACAGGAAAGTGAGGTACATTTATAAGTATTCACTGCATTCTACAAAAGGAGTCAGTTGTCTTTTCGTGTTATTTTTCTTTAATTCTCACAAAAGCTCTCAATGGGCAGGTGCTCAAGTACACCTCGCTAGTAATTGTTAGAGATAGAAATGAAACCTTTTCACTAAAGCTATTATATTCTTTTTCTATGACCTGTTTCCTGTTAGTCATACTTCATATGATACATTTATTGATTTTAGAGTAGTTGCTTATGTTACTCAAGTATTATAAATGATTGTATGACCCAGACTGCAGAAAATATTTTATATGTGTATAATTATACCTCTGGGAAGTGTTAGAAAATAGAAACCTTAAGTAATGGTTAAAGTGTATTGATTAGAGAAGTAAAAACATTGATTATCCCCATAAAGTATATATAATCTAATTAGGAGAATATGCTAACCAGCTATATTATATGTTAATTAAGTATTGAACAGAAATAAGTTGTATAAATACATTTATTGTGAAATATTCTAGTATATTAATTTGTACTAGGCCCTTTTTGCTGAATCACAGATTTTGTACAAGCTGTGGGAACACACCTTTTCCTGGTTCATGATAATGACCTTCACCTTTCCAATGTAAATGAAGATGTTTCTATCTATGACCAAGTCATATCAAAGGAATTAGTGGAAGTTCAACTTTTGATCAAGAATTATACGTGGAGGGGTGCCTGGTGGCTCAGGGGGTTAAAGCCTCTGCCTTCGGCTCAGGTCATGATCTCAGGGTCCTGGGATCGAACCCCACATTGGGCTTTCTGCTCAGCGGGGAGCCTGCTTCCTCCTCTCTCTCTGCCTGCCTCTCTGCCCACTTGTGATCTCTGTCTGTCAAATAAATGAATAAAATCTTTAAAAAAAAAAAAGAATTATAGGTGGAGAAGAGGGAATGAAATTTTCCTTTGATGAATCCTAGCTGGAGAGAACACTGATAAAAAGAACTTGTAGGAGAGAAAAGAGGTGAACATTACTATGACATGCTCTTTGAGATTATGAGCATATTACCCAAAGAACCTGCTTTGTTTTGTTTTTTGGAAGTCTTTTAATTAGAAATCTAGATTTTCTGGCAAATATTTTCAGACTCCACACTATGATTTTGAAATGTGTTTGAGCTTGAAAGCCTAGATATTAACCTAACTGAATATCTTCTATCAGCAAAACTAAAACTGGCCCCCAACTGAGTGGAATAGATAAGACAATGATTTCTATGCTATTTAGGATTTCTCTGTGAGAACTGTGATGTGCTGTGAAACTGAGAACTTGCTATGAAGTGTGACAGAATGAGGTGGCAATGAAAAAAATATATTTTCAAGAAATGATGGCAAGGATACTGCAATATATTAAGAACATCTGTGTACCTCATCTTACAAGAAAGACATGTATTAGATGAGGTCTAATAATAAGCAGTAGGTCTTATTATAATTTAAGAAAAAACAAACTGAATGCTATTAGGGTATGGTAGATGGGGATTTTAAGCTAATTTATGACAATTTAACTTTCTTTTGTTTAATAGTTACCAGTAATTCATTGTTATTATGAGTGAATGAGAGATCTAGGAATGCCAAAACAAATTTCCCACCACATGAAAGTCTCATGTTAGGTCACACCTACAAAAATACTTCTGCCATGCATGCACAAAAGAGGCATACAACCCTGTTTTGTAAGATTGGTGAAGTTCAAGAGAAGTCTTTTAAGTTCTCCAACATATGCACCTTGCACAAAGATTCATTGGAAGCAAATATAATGATATTCTAGCTGTAACCCCAGCTGTCTACTCGGTGAGAATCAGGGGACTAGTCCTCTCTAATTTGGCAGAGCATGGGATTAAACCAAAGTTTTAGAGTGTGGCCCAAAGTGCTCCTGTAGAGAGTGTGGTTGACTGTGCTCCCCAGATTGTTAGGCGACAATCATGCAGGTGTAGCAGTGTCTGTAAAACATGTCTAGCTAATTTACAAATTTGAATGCTGCTCATTTTATTAATGCAAAGCTATTTCTAGCACTTTTATGCTAATTAATGAGCTCCTCATGAAGATAAAGGTAGGGTCAGTTGAAGCAGTTGTAGTTGTGGTTTCTAGAGTGTGGATGCCTGATTAACGTTTCTCAAATGTTAACCAATTTGAGTGGTGCTGCTATCTTGGAATACTTCAAAATAAATCAACCTCCCCTGAGACATTGAAACTAAAGTACATATACACCTACAGATAAATATCAAATTGTCTGTGTTGAAAAAATTTTATTTTTTTTCAGTGTTCCAAAATCATTGTTTATGCACCACACCCAGTTCTCCATGCAATATGTGCCCTCCTTAATACCCACCACCAGGCTCACCCCATCTCCCAATCCCCGCTCCAAAACCCTCAGTTTGTTTCTCAGAGTCCACTGTCTCTCATGGTTCTTCTCCCCATATGATTTCCCCCAACTCATTTCTCCTCACCATCTCCCAATGTCCTCTGTGTTATTCCTTATGCTCCACAAGTAAGTGAAACCATATGATACTTGACTTTCTCTGCTTGACTTAGTCAATCTAATGGGTAGTATATACGTTAAAGCATAAAAGTAGGTAGATCACTCGGGGTCATGAGTAATGAAGCAGGAATTCTCCTGCCAGAGCTATAACCCTCTCATTTCCCCTCTGAGGTTGAGAGGTCTGTTCACATTATTTCATCCAATGAGGGGGTCAGTACTAGAAGGAGTTGTTCATGGCCATGTATTACAGAAGTGGACAAGGCCACTGCTCTGTTAATGGTGGCTGTGGAAGAGCCCAGATAATAAGTCAAGTCAGTGTTTAGTCAAATTTCTAGTGTCCAGTGGGTTTCCCCCATATTTCTTATTCAAAAGCAGGATCTATAGAAGCTGACATTTTCTGTCTCTTCTTCTGGACTGTAAAGAAAAGGGGAGAACATCATCATTATAATACTTTCTTGGACGGTGCTATAAATACACTGTATGAAATGGGCATTTGAAAATGCTAATGACAGTAAGGTAAATAATACCTACAATACTGAAAGGAAACATGATAACTGGAAGAAGTTGAGAAGTGCAGGGAGACCTCTATTTTTTAAGTGAAGAGACGTAGGTTCAAATCCCAGATTTGCCTTATGTTCACTGCACAAACTTGGACCAGTTGTTCAACACCATGGAGGCAGTTGTCCATAAAATGCAGACAGTGATATCTTCTCTTATATCACACAGAGACTTTATTAAATAAGGCAACATATACCTAACTGAAAACAAAGTGCCCAGGATAGCAACCGTACAATGTTAGTTTGTGTTGCTGTTGGTGGTGTTAGTAATAGTAGTTATGGAGGTGTTCACTTCACCAGTATGGCCTCTACTTTCATTAGTGGTGGAGTAGAACCACAAATTATTTGTTCAAAATCATTTTAGTACTACCTGAGTAACCCAAGATTTTTTGCCAATTACATATCTGTATCTCCAGATTTTTTCATTTAAAATTCTGAAAAATGATTAAATGATTTTGCCAAGGCTCCTTTGCTAGTAAAACTGGTTATAATAGTGAAGAATTGGGGATGGAGGATTAAATCAAGGTGACAGGATAGGACATCTGGGTGGTTCAGTTGGTTGAGCGTTGGCCTTTGGCTGAGGTCATGATCTCAGGGTCCTGGGATCAAGCCCTGTGTTGGGCTCCCTGTTCAGTGGGGAGTCTGCTTCCCCCTCTTCCTTTCCCTCTGTCTCTCTCCCCAACTTGTGCTCTTTCTCTGTCTCTCAAATGAATAAATAAAATCTTTAAAAAAATAAAAAATAAAAAATATATCAAGGTAACAGGAAAATGTTAGTAAATATTATTATAGATCATAGAAATTATTTCTTTCTCTTGAAAGAAAATATGTTGACTTAAAAAAAATCTGGTCACCATGCAGTGCTATCAAGTGTGTTATTCGTTGTTATTGCATTATCTTTATTTTTTTTGGCTGACTTTGAACCAGCATAGATTGTTACACGTAGGTATTTTCACTTGTTGAAAAATTGGAGTGAAGAAACTGGAGTACCAGACAGACGGCAGTGAAGAAAATAAAAATACTCTGCTGGTTCACCTGTTTTAAATGATGCTTAGCATTGCTGGTAAATCATTGTGGGTAGAAATGATGGTAAGAAGTGAAATATGAGTGCCTATTAGAGTAAAATGAATAGAGTGGTGACATGAAAAATTACAAAAATGGGAACAATTTAAATGTCCTTCTGTGTTAGACATAGCCAGTAGATTAGAGGAATTCTAAGGGTCCATTCAAACATCCTACTTCCTGAGTTAGAGTGGAGGAAACACAGCCAACTGTACAACATTTATATGATTTCCTAGGTACCCTTCAGAATTAATCTGTTTATTGAGAGATATCCAGAAAGACAGTCAAAGAGCCAAATTATATAGGGATTTGTGATGTATGTTATACCAAATATATAATATACTGTTCATACCATGCCAATATAATATAATATAATATAATATAATATAATATAATATAATATACCAAAGATATGTTATGTTGTTAAAATTCAGGTTTGTAAAGAGAGCTAGAGGGATACCTGGCTGGCTTAGTTGGTTAAGTGTCTGCCTTTGGCTCAGGTCATGATCGCAGGAACCTGGGATCAAGTCCTACATTGGGCTTCTTGCTCAGTGGGGTGCCTGTTTCTCTCTCTGCCTGCTGCTCCCCGTGCTTGTGGGCTCTCTCTCTGTCAAGTAAATAAATAAAGTCTTTTTTTAAAAAAGGAAGGAAAAGATAGCTGGAAGTTTTTCTCCTTATTATGTAAATGTACAATCAAGCTTTGTGGTCTCCCTCTGATTTTAGAGAAGTGATTTTGCCACATATGGGAAAGATGGGCCTTTAAGCTCAGGGAGCATGTCAGAATCACCTGAAGGACTCTTCCCAGTTGTAAACTATGCCCCTGTACATCCTAATATGTCCAATTTAACATATTAATCAGTGAAAATCATTGTTTTGTGAGTCTTGCTACTGGTTGTGTGTTGTATGCCTTACACAATTTGATCAAGAGCAACAAAATATGTGATAATAATAATGACTGACTAACTTAATTTCCATAATCATGACCAAAATTTTCAAGATATTATGATTTAGCTTTTTTAAATTATCTGATTTTAAGAAGAAATTCTCTTTATTATAATAATTGTCCATAAGCAAACATCACTTAACATTTTTCTAAGTTTAAATCTATTGTTCAGTCTCCTGGTTAACTCAAACAACTCAACTATGAAGATGCCAAAGATAATAAGTAGGAAATTGAAGCTTTTAAGGAATTAAAGTAAAAAAACTGAAAAGCCCTGAGTAAACACAAGGGCCCTGAATTGGAGATCTTACAACCTATTTAAAAGAAAGTTAAGGAACATTGATAAGTGGAATGAAATATGAACAACATGATAACTTTGCTTTTGTTTTTCCCCACTCAAAATTTGCCTAGGGTGTTGCTACCTTTATTATCTAAAAGGTGAAAGACCATTAGCTGTGTACCAGCAGAGAGCCAAGCAAATTTTCATGTGGTGTTTCAGCTTGGCTGTGATAGGAAATGATGATTTGTTTACGTAGAGTTTACTACCCCAAGTTATCTCCCCACTTCCATATGCTGATGGACTGAGAGATGTTTAGAATTCAGGGAGCAGTGAGGAGGGGATGGAATTTTCCTTGAGGGAAACTCATAGGAATGGACAAGAAACATTTGGATAAAAATGGCTTTCCACTTTTTCATCACTGTAATGGTTAATTTTATGCATTAGTCTGGCTAGATTATACTACCTAGTTATTTAATCTAATCCCAATCTGAGGGTTACTGTAAAGACGTTCTATAGATGTGATTAAAATCTACTATTAGTTAGTGGACTTTAAGTAAAGGAAATTATCCATTAGGAAATGTGAAGTTTAATTAATTAATTAATTAAGAATTCACTCAAGAAATTAGGAAAAGGAAATTAACATTAAGAACAAAAGGAATTAATATGGCAAATGACAAAAGTTTTAAAAAATTGAGAAAAGCCAGATGTTAGAATTCATAGATAATTTCAAGAGAAGTCTCCAAAAAAATGTAACAATAAAACACATTACTAACCATCTAATCAATAGCAAAAAAAATTTTTAAAAACACAATTATTCAAGTTTAAAAATGGAATTGACAGATAATTACAAATACCAAAAAAAAAAAAACCTGAATGAATTCTAAGATAATTCTATATTTAATTCTATTCCAAAGGATCTGAAAACCTGAATTGTGAGGTGATAGAACTTTTCACAAAGTAGCTATTATAGCAGTGGATAAGAAATTTGATAAAACTCCCCTTTGCCTACTTCTCTACCATAAGAAATTATGGCTCTCAATCCTGTAAAAATAAATAAATAAATTTTTAAAAATTACTAGAAATAGAAATTTTCACAGTGGATTTATATCATACATTGAAGGAACAGATAAATCCAATTATATTTAAAGTTTCAGAGTATAAAAAATAAGAAATACCTATAAAGCAAATTTAACACTACATATACACTTTGAAAATTTTAAGTCTTTTTATATTTCATGATATTGCATTGACCTATACTTGCAGAGAAATTTTAAGAAATACCCATACATCTTTTTCTGTTCCTGACCTAGTAGAAATAGCTCTCTATTATTTTTAACTAGTTATACATTTTGTGATACAACTTTTTAGGCATTGGCATTATTAGTATTGCATAAGCTATTGATTACTTATGAGACTTGTCTCCTTTTAATTATTCAGACTTCCTGATATTGAAGTATTTTTTAGTATCTAGGATAAATCTTCTTGTTCTTTAATTCTTTTAATTTATTGTTGAATTCTGTTTGTTAATAGGCTATTCAGAACTTTTTCATAAGTATGATTAAATTGTTTTGGTTTCTTCATTGCATGCTACATTATATGTTTGCATGTTTATATATTATGTTATATATTATATATATTCTTCTTATTATTTTTTAAGATTTTATTTATTTATTTGACAGAGATCACAAGTAGGCAGAGAGGCAGGCAGAGACAGGGGGTGGGAAGCAGGCCTCCTGCTGAGCAGAGAGCCGGATGCAGGACTCTATCCCAGAACCCTGAGATTATGACCTGAGCCGAAGGCAGAGGCTTAACCCACGTGCCCCTAAATTTTTTTTAAAAGATGCAAAGTAATCACTTTTGGGTGATCAGAGTCTATACATGAGAAAGCCAAAATAATATAAATATTACTATATTTGTTATTGTTTAAAGTTATTGAAGCTAATGTATTTTAAATCCAGTAAGGTGTGAAGTTATAAATTTATTATAAATTAGTCAATAAGTAATAAGAATAATAGCTAACATATAATGAGTGTTTACCATGAGCTCTTCACTGTTAAAAGATTTTTTACATGTATGAAATTTAATCCTGAGAACATTAAAATATTCTTATTAAAAGATGAGGAAATAAAAAATCAAACTTCTTGTTAATACAGTTAATAAGAATGTTCAAGATTTATGAGAGATAAATGAAAATACAGTGCTTCAAATCAAAGTCTCAGGACAATTGTCTAGATATTTAGAAAAAAATAAAATGAAACTATTTCTATTTGTGTCACTAAAATAAATTCTGTGTGGAAAGAAAAAGTAAAAAAGAAGCACGTTTGGACTATCATAGGAGTAGCTATCAGTATAGTTTTTTAGATAAACATGAAGTAGAATCAAAGTTTGAAAATAAGACAAAAGCAGCCAGAGCAATAAAGAAAAAGACTGATGATAAATTTGTCTTATAATTTAAAATTTTCTACAGAGCAAATAGTTTGTAAACCACATCAAAAGATAAGTATGGAAATATGTATGCAGCACAAATGATGGACAAAGACCTAATTTCCTTATTATAAAAGAGTATTTATAAATCAATAAAAGGAGTGACAAAAGTGATCAAAATACAAGAGAAAAACAGGCACAGCATGAAAATGCAGTTCACTGTAATAAATAAATTCAAAGATAAATGACTTTTAAACATATGAAAACATAATCTTGTGTGTAATTAAATGCAAATTAAACAAATAATGAGATGCCATTTTTCACTTTCCACATTGGCACAAATCAAAAATACGTAATAATGCTGGGTAGGTGAGGGTATGAGGAAACAAGCCATTTCAAACACTGTAAGAGTAGAAATAGGTGAAAACTCTAGGAAAGTAATACATATTCCAAAATTCAAGCACTTGTGCACGTGCGCACACACACACACACACACACACTTACCTGGGAATTACATTTCTAAGAATGATTTTTGCAGAGGTGTATGTAAAGATGCATATATGCATATGGAAACTATGACATTGTCTTTGATAATAAAATACTGGAAAAAGAAAAATTTCAGCAATAACAGATTGGTTTAATAGGGGCAATACATTGAAAGAATATGCATTTAATAAAAACACAGAACCAATAGATATACATATACATTGAAAAATGATCTTTAAAATCTATTTTTATATATGAGAATGGGTTATACATCTGGAAAAATGCATACCTCTTTGTATATGCTATGCATCAATCACTACACAAAAAGCGTGTATACAGTACACACATCCAAACACACATATATACATCTTATATTGCTTAAATGAGCAGTGTATATTCTGAGAGGGTGCATAATAAATGAATCCGTGTTAGCGGTTGCCTTTGAGAATGGGACACAGAGTGTTGATGGGGGGTAGGAGAGATATTGACATTTTACAGTATTCCATTTTGCATTGTTTAGTGCTTTATCATGTTTTACTATTTTGCCATGAATTTCATTACTATTTCAATGAAAAAATAATGTAAGTAAAGAATAGTGAGCAATTTTGAGCAGAAATTGGAGGATGGAAAACACTACAATTTATGAGCCAATTTCACTGTCCTTTTTGGTAGTGAATAGTAAACCTTTCTCTGTGGCTTTGATAAGAGAAGTTTTAAATCTTTTGCTTTCTCATAGAAATGATGTTTTAGAGCAAAGAGATCATGGGTTTTGAAGTGCAATACTCAGTGTACAAATCACAGTTCTGTAGAAATTGTGTGATCTTAGAAAATAGTATTTAACTCCCATTCTCACTGCATTCTATTTGGTTATTTAAAATAAGATCCTAATTTCTTTAAAAATGTATATGTGAAATGAAATGAATTAAATTCTGTAAAGTTCTTAGTACCCTGTGAAATTTTGAACAATTCTCCATGGTTCTTGGATATCAACAATCCTTGGATCCCATGAAAATCCCTTTCTTTGCTTTGCTGGTCACATCTTCTTTCTCTAACATGGTGTTAATAGAACAAACAATATAGGCTTTTTACTGGGTTCAGTCAACCCAGAAAAGACTTAATTCTACTTCCCTAAACTGCAGTCTGCTACTGTAGTCCTAACTGTTTCCTTCCATGGACACAGGGGAAAAGAAAACCACCACCACCACCACAACAACAGCAAAACAGGTCTAAATAGGCCAATGTTTGTCAATATAATTTCTTCATTTTTCATATCAAATGTTGGAAAGATTGTTCTTTTCATGAAAGCCTCTCTTCTTAAAAGTTTTTTATCCTTTTAAACAGTAGCTTGCTTTATTTTACTTTGCTGAGAAAAAAAAAAAGATATCCATCTATCTATCTATCTATCTATCTATCTATATATATGTATATGCCTAAGTTAACCCATTACCTGCTGACTCTTCTTTGCTACTTACTATTTTAGAAACTGGCCTCTGGACAAATAAAGCTAAATGTAACAGGAAGGAAAGGTAACAAATGCATACCAAGGCAGAATTATATCATGTAAAGGAGACATAGCTAACTTTTAGAACAAAAGCCCAACTACCAATAGTTATGTCATTACTAACAGAATTGAGGTGGTGGTTTAGCATCTGCATATGCAAATGGAACTTAGCAATTTTAAACATGAAAAAACCCAGTGTGATTCTACATTTTAATAGAGGTGCATGAAATGATGCTGTCTCTAGAGGTGGCATTAAAAAATATTTTAGCAAGACCGAGAGAGACAGAGTCTCTAATCCCTGAGCACTATGGCAAATAAGGGCATTGACTGGCTATTTATAAAGTGGAGAATAGGGTAGATGGCAGTAAAATAATGACAGGTGATGGATGACTCAAGTATACATGACTGAAGTCTGTAGAAATCTCTCATCCTCGCCCGTAGTATTTCACTAACCTTAATGGACTCGAGTATAACTGAGCTAGTTGACACAAATGAAATTTCTGAACCCCATCCCCAGAGTTGTACATTCAGGAAGTTGCTAATTTGTTAATTATCTTGTTGCTAATTAGGATACAGATTACCCCCAGACTATGTTTTGAGAAGACTTTGTTCCGAATGGGTGCTTTCACAATTTCTAAGTATTCATTTTCCTTTCTCTCTGTGTGTGTGTGTGTGTGTGTGTGTGTGTGTGTTTAACAGACATTCATTGAGTAACAGTAATTCAAAGCATTATGCTGGGATATACAATTATAAGCAGTAATGGAGTCCCTGTCCTGAGAGAGTTTCTATCCATATAAAGAGCTAATCATATACACTACACAAGAAGTACAAGACAGGGAGACAGCAGTAAGCACAGTAAAGCACAAGACCAGTAAGAGACATATTTGGGAGGAGACCAACTACAGATGAGCTCTCCAGTAAAAAGAGGTTAAACTTGAACTGGTATTTAAGAAAGGTTCAAATGATGCCAGGTGTAGGTAGAGTTCCAGAAAGAACGGCATTAGCAATAACATACAGGCTGAAAGAGACCCATTTATTGTGTTTTGTGTTTGTCTCTAGCTCTGCCTGTATGACTACTTGCTACTGCTGTGTGTGTGGGATGGACTTCTCATTTTGAACCCTGACCCTGCCTTGAAGTTGATTACTGTCTCTGTAGGTCATTGTCTCATTACTGACTTTGGAGTACGTTTCTATTTCTAAAGGACTTCAGTTGTACCAATTCATGTCTGATGTGTTTGTAAACACCAGGGCCAGGATCAAGAATGTGATTTGTAGAGAGAAGAGAAGCATTTGAAAAAGAGGGAGATGAAGAAATACAATCTAATTCTTGTTTAGCTACAGATGCCAACCTGATCATTTTATTTTATTTTTTAAAGATTTATTTGTTTATTTTAGAGAGAAAGAGAAAGGGGAAGGGCAGAGGGACAGGGAGAAAGAAACTCAAGTAGACTCCCCGCTGAGTGTGAAGCCCAAAGTGGGGCTCTCAAGACCCTGAGACCAGACCTCAACTGAAACTAAGAGTCAAACGCCTTAATAGACCATAACACCCAGATGTCCCTATTTTATAATATAACCAAGGTGTCATGTGGCAAACTATGGATCTATTGAGTATAGTGTGTTAACAAACTATATAAAAAATTTATTTTTAAAATGTGTTGTTTAAATTATTTTACATTTCCTACTGTTATTTAAATTAGCATTTGAATAGAATAGTTTCAATCTATTATTTTTTGTTTCTGCATCTATGCAGATTTAATAGTTATCCTCATTTCTTATTGACTCCTTTTTCTGTGAACTTATTCAGAAAGTTCATTCGACTAACAAATGATGTTAGGCTTCACCATTTAGTCCAACTCATATGTTCAGCCTAGACTTTGGTGACATGAGCACCTGCTCATGCATGAGTCACTGCCTTTACATTTTCTTTTCATTGCATGTGCTATGTTGTAGATAAACATAATAATCCTTTTAAATACATCACCAAGAACATTTGGGTTGTTTCAGTGCTGATCTCCACCTTTGTGACCTGCACACGTCTTTTCATTCTGCATGCTCTCCACAGTTCAAGTAGGAAAAAGAAAATGCATTTTATGGTGGCCAAACCAAGAGCTTTTCTGAATGGGTTGGTTCTGAATTTTGAGCTAAGTGTGGAACTTCATGGGTTCATTTATATTTATTCATATAGTATCATTTAAAGTTCATATTAGAAATGCAAAGTTTTGCTGAATGGTAATAGCTGTAGGAAAATCAAGCTAAACAGCATAAGTTATGTTTTCTGTAAATTATGTGTAGGTTTGAAATTATGTTAAAATAACCTGTTGTAATAGTAGTAGTAAGTTATAGAGAAACTCACTTTTAGAGAAAAAGCTCTTTTCCTAATCTAAAATGTTTCCAAGATTCTTCCAAGAAAATTCCAGTATTAATTCTAACTTTTTTTCTTTGAGAGTAAAAGTGATTTTATATGATTTCCTCTTGTAGTCCACTGTGTGCCCACATTTTTAATGCTGAAATTCCCTTTTCTGTACTACTTCACTATATTTCGCTATTACAGATTTCATTTTTAGATGTCTGAATATCTAGTTTGCAGTAGATTGTATGGAGTCTCAATATTCAATTTATATGTAATAATGGCACCGTTTGTATCAAATGCCATTTTATTTTGTGGACTTTTTTCTTTTCTTCATTTTTGACAGACACAATGAAAATCAATTCCATTTCAGAGGTCTGGTCATTTTGAAGTATATCTTTTTTTATTTCTATAATGTCATATGCCTGCTCAGTAATACTTTAAATATTCTAGATTTTAGACATTTGCCTTAAGTCAGATATTAGATGATACTCTGCTGCTGTCATAATCTTGGACTCTCATTTTAAGCCGTCTGATTTTATAGGCTTTTTTAAAATTTAAACTATAAACCTTTTTCTTTGCTTATTATTATATTGATTTATACTCATAGATATGATACAGCATTTTACCACTTAACATTTTTTTTTTCTATTTTGGAGAATCATTCACCACCCAAACATCAAAGCAACAAGGATTTTTAAACATCTTCTATATGCAGAGTATAACCTGTTTCTGTTGATTGGGTGGATTGAGTGGACATATAGGGAGGATACAGTCTACAAATTTAATTGGACGGGCCCTGTCTCCTAGAAATATAGATTGTCATTATTGATACGTATTATTTCCTTCCTATTTATTTGGTATTATTCCTTTAATTTGAGTCAACTTGAATAACCTAAAATTGAAACCCATCTTCTGATGTTATCATTTAAAGTATATAGACAGGGGCGCCTGGGTGGCTCAGTGGGTTAAGCCTCTGCCTTCAGCTCAGGTAGTGATCTCAGGGTCCTGGGATTGAGTCCCGCATCAGAATCTCTGATTAGCAGGGAGCCTGCTCCTCCCCGCCTCTGCCTGCCTCTCTGCCTACTTGTAATCTCTCTGTCTCTGTCAAATAAATAAATAAAATCTTTAAAAAAATAAATAAAGGATATAGACAATTGCTTTACAGGAAGATTGTAAAGAGAATAGAAGAGCTGACTTTTGGAGGAAGTTCTACAACTCACTCCTTACTCAATCTATATCCTCTGAGAAGGAAGTTACCACAAAAGAGCATGAAGTTGTTTGAAATTCTCAATTAGGTTTGCCTCACTGTCATTGTAAAGGACTGTGAAACCTTATCCTGTTTTAGAGAGAATCTGTCTCTTAACTAGTATATGAAAACAATCCAGGACTCAAAGGGTAACTTATTTATATTTTAAGTAGATCTGTTTAGATTAAGAATGAGATACCATTTTTAAGGTTGTTCCCAATAGAGAAATACGTCTAAATTAAAAAAATCAGTATGATACATGGGGCAAGGCATAACGAGAAGGATGGACATCAAATCGGGGATCTTTACACAAAAATCACACTCAGGTATCAGGCATTTCTAACAGATAGCAGAATATTTCAAATACCCTTCTCAAAGCTAATGAAAAATATGGAGACTATGCCCCCTAAAGAGGATGGTAGTCATTAAACTGACTTAGATGAGGTGGAAAAGTGAATCTACATTTATATTTTATAAATAACATATTTCAGAGAATCCAATTCTGGCAGTCTTTACATTTAAGCTGAAGGGAAGATGCGCTGATTTAATTCAATATCTACCTTTTAGAACTGTCTAAAGAGAAAATGATAAAACGACTCTCTGGCATTTTAACCAACAGGGACAAAATGTATAAACTAACTGAAAATAAAGTTCTTATTCTTTTCCTCCTTCTAGCCTGTCGAAGTAGTCAAAAGAGCATAGTACAACATCAATCAATGTGAAAACAAAAAACCTTTGTATAAAAGTTTATGATTTATGAGGTGTTTTTGCATATAATATTTTGGTTTATCAAAAAAAGGTAAGACAATGGGGGGTCATGATTATTCTCACTTTAAAGATAAGAAAATGGACTTATGATAAATTATATAACTTGACTAAAGATTAGAGCCTAGTAATGAGTAGAATTAGAATTCACTTTATTTTTTTTAAGATTTTATTTATTTATTTGACAGAGAGAGAGATCACAAGTAGGCAGAGAGGCAGGCAGAGAGGGTGGGGGGAAAGCAGGCTCCCCGCAGAGCAGAGAGCCTGATATGGGGCTCAATCCCACGACCCTGAGATCAAGACCTGAGCTGAAGGCAAAGGCCCAACACATTGAGCCACCCAGGCACCCCCAGAATTCACTTTAAACCTTCAGAGAGGTTTCAAATCACCCTGATTTGTCTAGAAAAATAGAAAAATGAGATTTTTGTAAAACCCCTTGATTAAACAGTTTAGGAACATAGATACCTGTCTTTGTATAGCCTCATTAAGATTAATCAAGTATCATTTCACTATGTCCTTGTTATCAGAAATAGTCTGTCTAATGGGTTAACACTGAGAACTTGTGTGAAAAAGGGATGTCTCCTTTATACTTTATATAATAATAAATCAGCTATCTCTGGGATTTGTAAAATTCGAAACGTTTTACTCCCCATATGACAAGGTTTTATCTAGTGGGGAAAGAGAGAATCTGTAACTTTCTGAAGTGTGTTTATTCTCCAGTCTCTAAATATTGCCAGTTAGAATTGCCAGTGAGAAAGAGGGAATTTTTGGTTTTTTATTGTCATAACTTGTGTGTTCTAGGCTAACGTACATTTTTGTCACTGTTGTTGTTGTCGCTGATAATGAGTGAATGGGTGAATGGAGGGCTGGCTTTTATTGAGAGGAGTGAGATTCAACAGCCTCAGATCTTGTCACTCTACTTTGTAAAGGTTAGTCTGTCTCTTTCTTCTTCTCTCTGGGTAAGCATGATTTTTGAATTCTTGACATTTTCTACATGATGACTTAGCTTACTTATATCTATTGCTAGAGATACAGTAGCCATAGCTCAGCAAATTGCTAGACAAGACAAGGTAGATCTTCTTTGGCTCACATTAATGGATGGTTTGACTCAAGCCATCACTATTGTGACCTCAGTGACCACTTCAACAAACCTCTGGAGGACAGAGCTTCCATTGTTCCTTCAGAAATTTCCTTGACCAGAGCAACTGCTTGCATCCAAAATAGTATGTCCTATTAATTGGATGTTTCTCAAAGGTTCCCTCTATTATGGAAAGAGTGTGATTCTTCTTACTGGTAGGTTATTGGTTTTGAAGTGCATTTGCATAAACAGGGCTGGCTCTAAAAAATATCTAAGAAATCCTTAGATAAAACCATGTGAGTATTTTCTAAATTCTCTTTGCTGACTTAGAAACAACATACTAACCAATTAAAGAAGGGTGTAAAACCTGGCCCACAGACAAATTGCCCATCTCAGGTGGCACGTAGTTTGCTCAGACTTTATTATTGAGAAAGAAAAACCCAAGAGAAAAAGAGACCATGGGGTGAACTACTTAGTAATCTTGTCATGCACCTTCTGCCACACATTCATTAGAGCACCAGATTTTTTAAAGCCGAGCACGTAGATTGCTACTCACTAGTAGATATTGGTTGGTGAATGAGAATCGTCACAGTATCTGACTGAAGTGGTTTAAACAATTAAAAACTCCAGTGACCTAAACTATTATAGATAAAGCAGAAGTTAGTGGATTCAACCACATGCTTATGATCATTTGTATCTTTTTCACTTTATGGTATCTGAGCCTTGAAAATAATTTCTGTAAGCATTTGGTGAGAGTGCTGAATTCTGCAGAGGAGATGTTGTAACCTCTGAAATTAAAAATGGCTGTGCAATGTCTCCTGCCGTATTTAGGGCAGATTTGTGTTTAGAATGCTGATTATAAAATGATTTTGTGGTATTTTCTTTATCTCTAAAAGCTCCTTGTAGTACCAGATAATATCATCTGATGGGCAATTTGCCTGTATGCATTGTTATTTTTTCCTTTTGTTTCCCATAATTTTCAGTGTGTTTATAAATAAGAAATGAAAACAAGATATTATATCATTCAAGGACTCCCCCACCATGGTGATGATCTCAGTAGTTCAACCCCACTGCTCTTTCTTTTCTTTCTTTTCCAGTTGAGCAAAAATTCTTATTGCCATTAATTACATGAAATTAAACATATATACATCTCAATTGTGTGTATGTATATACACATACACATATATAAATATATACACATATAATCCAGACCTGATGTAAACATTGTATTGCCAACCCCCAGCTGAACCCAAATTATATCAGTTACTCACTAGTGTAGACAAAACCAACGATGATATTCAAGTATTGATAATTGGTATAGCAGAACAATCATAGTGGTTATCAGCAAACAATAAGCAGTATGGCTTTCCTGGTACATAATAGCTGACCACCAACCTAGGACACAACCAAGAAGCAATTAAATTTAAGGACTTTGTAAACAATCTTATATAAGTAATTAATGTTACTTATGTAAACATCACTAAAACATTGATTAACATTAGATTGGATATAAAAAGCAAAGCACCAGTGTTCCCTAGTTGTTCCCTAGTTGAGAGGATAAAGGTAATATGTATGGCAAATGAGAATTAGACTGGTATTTAAGTACCTGAGTTTTAGTACCTTCTTTTTCACTACTTGTCATGGGAATGTCAGCATACAATTTACCTACTGTGGATTTGGTTTCTTTAGTGAAATTGAAATGGTGCAGATATAAATATAGGGGCATCTTAGATATGAATCTTATTCGTTAATTGAAAAAAATCTGCATAAAGAGGGGAAAAAGTCAAGCTTTCAGTGAATGATAAGACAGAATGCATAAATGCCAACGTAAGGCAAAGAGTTTATTGATAATCAAAGACATGTAAGAAGCTGTGGTGCTAGAGCACCTTGTGCATGAAATGGCAGAGTGTTTTGCAATGGAGCTCCAAGGGGTCAAGTAGCAGCAGATTCCAGAGAGAACTTAATATATATATATATATATATATATATATTTCTCAAAGATCAGTTACCCCTCCTGAACTGCAAGTGTTGGAGGGCTGAGATATGATGGAATAGATCAGGCAAAGCCTTCACACAGGAAAGGTGTGGAGGCATGTAAAGTAAGGTTCCAGTGAAGGAGGTTGGGTGAGAGTCCTGGGATAGCAAATCTCAGAATTTCTAACAAAATTATGTTACTTAAGTGTGCATAATTTGTCCTGTAAAAAGATTGGTTACAATAGCCATTGGGATGTTAGGGTACACAGTAAGGACAGAAGCCTTACTGAACCTAGCTGTCTTCAAAGAGACAAAATGAAAGCCTACAGAGGCACCACATTTTAAGAAAACATTTGGACATCCAAGTGACAGAAGAGGCAGCCTTTGAGTTAGTAAACCTAGATGATGGTCTTGGATGTTGTCACCCCCTATGAACCAAAAATAAAAATAAGACAAACAGCACAACTGTTTCAGAAAAGCCCAACTCTTTCAACCAGTAATAACTCAAAGGGATCCAGAACAACAATATGATAATAAAACATATTTAATAATAAAACACATAAAATTATAAAACACAACAGTTGATAATAAAAAATATGCAATTTTTGCATAATTATGCAAATGAAAAAATATAAAAATAAGCAGTAAAACTTAAAAGGGAGGAAAAATACTTAGTAAATATGTCCTTATAGATGAAAGATTTTAACAAAGGATTCAACCATGAATATACATATGAAAGAAGAACACAGATCTTCAAGTAGAAGAACTCGGGAAGATATGGCCTAAAAATGAGAAAAGAGTATATGGACTGTGAAATTCAGGAAGGAAGTGAAGGAAACAGTCTTAGAATTGAAGATGAAATTGAGTGACCCACAAGAAAGGAGATGATGTGAAACACAATAAGGAATATGGAAGATAGAAATAAAGAATCAACCTCTTCCCTCAAAATAATACCCACAAACAATTGAGGAGTTAAGGATGGTTGGAAAATGATAGATTTAGAAGATAGTCAAAGGAGAATGTTTCACACCAATGGAACAGAATAAATATTTCAAAATGTAATAATGACAAGAAGCCTTGAATCTGTAGATTGAAAGTTGCACTGTGTACTAGGAGAAATGAAATACAATGGTTAATATTAAGTATAACTTAGTAAGTTATTGGAGTGTTAAAATAAACATTTATCAGTAAGGCAAAATATCAAGTCACTTGTAAAGAGAAAGGAGAGAGATTGAGAGAGAGAATTTTCCTCAGGCTACTATACCCTATTATTCAACTCCAGAAGACACTGGGCTTAAAATATTCTTAAGAAGATAAAGGTTGAGCCAAGGATTTTATATCCAACCAAGATCTTTCAATTATAGAAGCTACAGACAAATAGTTTTCCCCAAGAATCTCTTGAGGAATCGAATAGAGAATGAATACCGCCTGCCAAGAGTTGGTGGTTGAAAATTTAGCCAAAGCCGTAAGCATCAAATATATTGAATGATAAAACTAAGTTATAAAGGAAAATGCAGACCAGATTGGCAAAATGGAATACAAACATAATTAAATAACTAAAAATATTCAGAAGGGGATGAGGGGAAAGTGGGGAATTTACAGATTATATCATGTGTTACAGCTAGGAGTTATGACATAAACCTGACAAATCAATTAGTAAAAGTGGAAGTGTAGTTAATTGTACAAAAACTGAATACTAAGGGAGAGTATACCATAGGCCAAATCTGTCAATAGAAGAGAAGGATAGAGGACACCTGGGTGGCTCGGTCAGTTAGGCATCTGCCTTTGACACAGGTCATGATTCCCAGGATCCTGGAATTGAGTCCTGCATCAGGCTCCCTGTTCAGCAGGGAGTCTTGCTTCTCCCTCTCTCTTTGCCACTCCCCCTGCTTATGTGTTCCCTCTCTCTCTAGTAAATATAAAAAACATGATTTTTTTTTTAAAGAAGAGAAGGATAGAGAAGAGGGGGAAAGGACAGAATAAATTTTATTATTTTTCATAGCTTGAAACTAATAGTTACTCTATATAGAAATATAGAACTAAGTATTTTAGGAAAACATAATATAAAGGTAATCTCTGGAACAATCATTGAAGTTTTATAAATATTAGAAAAAAATCAGTGAACTGAAAGGGAGAAAAGAGACAACAGGGAAGATACATTTAAGGAGGGAAAAAAAGCCTTCTAAAGATGGGTAAACATAAAATAATGTGCTAAAATTAAGATCAAACTTTCTTCTTGCCAATACATGTAAATGATTATAACTGATTTAATAAAGGAAATAAAAGACTTTAGATTGCAGTACAAAGCAAACCCCAAAACTATGACACATAAAAGTGATTCACGCAAAACAATTATTTTATTTTATTTTAATTTTGTAACACACACACACAAAATTTATTTAAATTAAATTTAAGAAAATGTTATTTTAAATCTTGAAAAGAAAAGGTTGAGCAAAGTTGTTTGAAGTATACGTTTTCAGCTAAAACGCAGTAAAGGTGACAAATAAAGATACTTCAAAATGTATATGAAGGTAATTATGAATGTCTATATATATCAAATAACAAACAATGCAGCAACTTGGCCCAATAAGAAACACAGGTGACAAAGGGAAAATTGAGAAAAAATATGAAGGTTTATTATATTTATATCATGTATATGATATATCATATACATGATATAAATATGATATATTTATATCATGTATATGATATAGCATATATTTATATATGCTATATAAATATAATTATATATTCATATCATTTATTATATTCATATTATATTATTATATAATATAATATTTATATATTATATATTATTATTATTTTAAAAAGATTTTATTTATTTATTTGACAGAGAGAGATCACAAGTAGGCAGAGAGGCAGGCAGAGAGAGAGAGAGAGAAGCAGGCTCCCAGCCGAGCAGAGAGCCCGATGCGGAACTCAATCCCAGGACCCTGAGATCATGACCTGAGCCAAATGCAGAGGCTTAACCCACTAAGCCACCCAGGCGCCCCTATATTATATTTTTCTAATTTCTAATTTCAAAATGAAGTGGGAAAAAACAAACCAGAGTATATAAAATCTCAATAATATAATTTATAAAGATACCTGATTAATCTATATTAACTTCAGTATCCTATGCCTCAGGAATACATCTTTTTTTTTAATTCTATGGGATATACAGTATAATTTTAATAGTTCATATATGTGTGTGGAAGTGTGCCTGTGTGTGTGGAGGGAGAACTTATTTTAAGGAATTATCTCATGCAATCATGGGGCTGCCAAGTACAGAAACTGCAGGTAGGCAGGCAGGCTGTAGGCCTAGATGAGCTGATGTTGCAGCCGGAGTCCAAAGGCAGTCTAATCCAGAATTCCCTCTTCCTTACGGGATGTCCTTCACATGGCTGAATAAGGTCCACCCATATTATGGAAGGAATCTCAACATCTAAGTGACTTAACTGTGATGTACATCCACGCACACAAACACACTCATAATATATGTGTTTTTCAGTGCTACAAATTTTTGGTAAAATCATTTACTGATGTTACACCATTCCATAAAAATAGGTACCTTAAAATATATTGATATACCGCTGTTATAAGACCTTATGACATTGACTCCTAGTGTCTCCAGTATATTTATTTTTCCTCCTTCTTCCTTTTAATATTAAAGCCATTGCACCATCACGTTTTAAAAAGTGTACATGGCTGCTCACTTTAAAAACTAGATTTTCCAGTATCCTTTGTAGCTAGATATTTTCAGATGATTAAGTTTTGTCAACTGGATACAAATGGAAATGATGGGTGCACCTTCAAATCTGCTTCTTTAAAATTGCAAGTACTTAGTGCTCATACTTTGCACTTTTCCTCAGGCTTGATGCCAGAAGTGGTAGTAACCCAACTTTGACCATCTAGACAAAGAAATGACAATATGAAGCTGGAAGAGGAAAAAAAAAATGGGTCTCTGAATGAACCCAGCTACAGAGCTATCCCATTATCCTGGACTAGCAAGATGCCTATGTAAGATATAGGTAAACTCTCTCATCTAAACTTTATCTGGGGTCTCTTTAGTACAGTCACATATTTATTCCAATAATAAACAATAATGGGTTTACCAAAATTTCCATACTGCAAGAATTGTGATGCAGCTACGTCAGAACATTTTTTCATAATTAGGAGCCTTTGTTTATAAGTTGCTTTATGAAATAGGTTGTACCAATTTATATGAACACCCTCTGTTTACGATAGTATCAATATCACTGAAACCTATTTCCTTCAGACTTTATGATGACGTAAAGGAGATCAAAGATATATTCTCTCTGCAATCAGTCATACTTTTCACATGCTCTGTTCACCAATTTCTTTCCCTTACATCTTGTAGTTATTTAAATATCAGAACTTGAAAGAGGAAGAAAAACTGCACGGGGTTTTCCTTTGGGGCTTAAAAAAAGAAAATAATCATCTTCATTACATGGTACTTTTCATCTTTAACCTGACTTTCAATAAATAAAGCCTCTAATGATATTAATTAAAAAGACTACTTTAAGATTAATGATATGAGCAGGGGAGAGTATTAAGGGGATTTTGGATTTTGCCTCGATTTCAAATAATATTTACTGTCCACTCAGTTCAAAACCCCCTTCATGAGCTGCTCTGATTACGCAGCATTCATATACTGCAGATGAAGGGAAGCTTAAAGCCCATTTGGAGCTTTTATGTTCAGGCCTCCACCAGCCCCTCCTCCACCACCCTGTATGACTTGGACATAGAGTCAATTGAACAATCACTTGTGAAAATGCCATGCAGATAAAATATAATTTAACTATATTTTTACTTTGTTATCATGAATATTTTCCATAAGTTTTTAGAGACAAAGATTTCTGACAGCCACTTCCCCACCAATTTAACTGTGACTCAAGTGTTAAAGATGAATCCCAAGCATGTGCTGATAACAGCACCTTTTAGCTGACTGCTTGGGGAACTCCAAACCCACTTTCCCCTGGCCTGTGTGGTTCTCTTGAGGAGCGCAGAGGGTTTCCAGACATTTGCTCAGGCCCAGACTGTCATGACAGAGGCAATTAATGTGGTAATGAGAGTTTGGCATCCAAAATGTTATTTCCTGCAGGGCTTGTCACATATTTCAGAGAACATTAGGAGCAAACAAAATTCTGCTTTGTCCCTTCCCATCCCCAAACAGTTGGACCTTGAAAATCCCATGCATTAGAGGCATACCAAGGAAAGATTGACAAAGCAGGGCAGAGGGGAGAACTTTAATTTATAAATTTAAAGACTTGCTGGTGAAAATTGTAGGAATACTGAGAAAAAGAGGTAAAGAAAAAAAAAAGAAAGTAAGCATATTTTTTTCCTATACTGGTAACCTTTACAAACTAACATTTTTTAAAAAGCAGATTAACTCCAAATTTCAACATATATTTGTGGGAGATGGATCTTCCTCCTGAGTTTGAGTGTCTCACCTTTTCTGTGCACATGAACTTGAATAGTCATGTTGAAGAAGACTGCAGGACCCTGAGCACCAGTATCTGGCAAGCTTAAATTTCTGCCACAAACTCACAATTTTGTGGTCATATAATAACTCTGTAACTGAGCTTGATTTAAAGTTACAGAAAGTTCTCTCCTACGAAATTTTCTGAAACAAAACTGCAGAATAAGTATTGTCCTTTGATGGAATCTCAGTGCTATGTTCAATAACTATTCTGTAAAACAAACATGATAAGCTGTTCAATGCACCACACCTTTTAATTAATAAATTAACTAAAGTTTGGAGATGAAAATCAGAAAGAAAAAAAAAAAACAATAATGCTTTCGGGAGTGGCTTGGCTTGTTCAGGACATTTTTGTCCCATTTTATCTCTCGGGATATTTTGTAATGAAGCCTGGAGTGTCCATGTCAGATCAAATACTCCAAGGTTTTATGATCTAAAGGTTTTAACACTTTCTCCAAGAGTGGATAATCATTTGAAGGTGGTTTTCCATTAGGTATGAAACCCCGTAACATCTGGGATAGTCACATGTGTATTTATAGATCGCTTTCAGGAGAGTGGTACTTGGTGAATGGATCTTTGTATTTGCAATGCAATCTCAGGGCAGATTGCAACTGTGTGTCCAGTGATTCTAAATCCATACCCTGTCACTAGCTCTACTGCCTAGGAAACATGACATAACATAGCGTTTACAGAGACTGAATCGTTGTCTCTCGCATAAAAGATTGCATACTTTTATCCATACCTACGGCCTGGACAGCATCTTTTGCTCTCCATATCCTTTAGCCTCGTACATACAGACCTATGAGGGGTACAGTTTCACCATTTAAAAATAAATATTTCTATTCTATCTGTAAGAAAAGTAGATAACTGAGATGTCAAAAGGGAGATATTAAAAAAAAAAGGCAGAAAGATAAAATGGGATAACCTAGTAATAGTGTTTTGGTAATATATTGTTGCTTAAAAGCTCCCCCCCCAATAAAAAAAGTGCTTGAACAATTGAGTCTAGTTCAGGATTTCTTATGCAGTGACAATCAGAACTTTGCTGGGCCTGGAATCATCATATGTCTGGCAATTGGTAGTGACTATGGACTGGGGGATAGAACAAACAGCTGGGGGATAGAAAAACTGGCCCTCCTTGGTTATCTCTCTAGCTTCATGTGCTTTCTACAGCATGGTGGCTTCAGGGACTTCTCACATAGCTATAGAGCTCCAAACACATGGGTCCCAAAAGAGACAGAGAGAGTACACAGACTTAGAAGGCATGCAGTAATTCCTGCCACATTCCATTTGTTATAAGTAAGTTATTAAGGCCAGCCCATATTTAATGGGGAGATAAACTCAATCTTTTGGTAGGAGGTCTGTCAAAGAATTAGTGGACACAGTGTTAAAACCACCACAAATAGAAACATCATTCATTTCTGTTATTTAATAGTATCAACGATATTTTTTATAATTTTAGGTGCTTAATATATGCCAGGCATATTAAGGATATCACCTGCAATATATCGTCTGAGGTAACCACCCCATTATCCCCAGTTTAAAGATAAAGTCTGAAATTTAGAGAGGTTTCATAAAGTGCCATGATTCTACTGCTAGTAAAGGGTAAGAAATGATCTCTACTAGCACCTTCATACTCCAAAGGATGCTCTTTTCAGCGGTACACTCTACACTACATCAAATTACATATTTGTAACCTGATTTTCTATATAGTATTGATGCACGGGGCAGGTATCCTATGTGATTTTGGTCGTTGTTTTGGTTAGATCACTTTATGTCTTGCTAACTTACAAGCCAAATATGTTAGATAAAAGTGCTGTTATAGATATGAGAGATGTGTTCATTGCTGCATATGAATTCATTACATGCTCTCGGAGAAAGCACTGGATAGTAAAAGAAATTAACTTGTAAAACCACTATTAATTTATGTTGACACAGAGTAAAACTGAAAATAAGGAGATATGTGTAGCTGATAGGTAACACCTTGGAAAAACTGCTGAGTGGTTCCTTCTTAATGGGAACATCCTGAAGTATTGTATGACAGATGACAGTATTGTCCACTATTATTACCTCTTCTTCAGCAAGAGTTATTAAAAAACCTCTAAGCCAAGTTGCTTAAATCATCAGTAATATCCATGTAAACACCTGCCACAGTTTAACCAAATATATCACAATGGGGAAGCCTGATAACCAACTCAGGCACACAGTGTATTAACTGAGCGTTAAAATATTTTGCATAATAACATAAAAATCAAAATATACAATGTACCAGTCCTAGATGTTTGAAACTGTGTGCATGTGTATGATGGTTACATGCTATTTTAATGACTTGCCTACCCTCTAAGAAAGGACAATAAGAAAGATCAGTTATTGGACTTAAGCAATTCTTAAGTACTTTTGTGATATTTTACCTTCAAGCTCTTCAGATCTTAGTAAAAGTTTGTAAATATAATAATAAAGAATTATTCATAGTCAATGTTATACATAAGGGATTTGACAAGGTGAATCTTTTTGAAAAACGTACACATTTTAGTCTAAGTTTATATTAACTACTTTGTATTTCCCACATGTTCCAATCTATAAGGATGATCACATCCACTCTTAGAGTTGAAAAGCACCTGCATCTTCACTCATTGATGTTTAAAGATCGAGTGTTAGGTTTTAGTTATTAAAACATGAGTTTTGAAAAGCAGATTGAATTCTGGTATAAATGAGGTATTTTAAGCCAAGAATTCAATATATAAAATCAGTTTATGCTACTCAGCGTGTGTGCTTCTTAGGGCAAGTCTCTAAATCACTTAGTGGTTCAATTTCACATCTAAAGATTGGACTAGTAGGGATTGTATTTCAAATGTACTTTTCCCTAGAATGCCTTATGCATGATATGCATGATTATCTTTGAATCCTGGAGGAAGAAGAAACATTGTAACTATAAAATGGGAAATGAGACACACTCAGTGTTATGTGACTTATCACAGAGTTAGTTAATGAGAAATTTCCTGCATGCCATACCTCCCCACCAAAATTTGTCTTTTGACTTTCAATCTGAATTTCTTTTCATTAAACAATTTACATTAATAGAAATAAGAAGTACAAGAGCACAAATTGTTTCTTAGCTCAAGACTGGCCCTTTTTCTCAAATATCCCGAGAGGTAAACTAAGGATGTAGGTATTTTTGTCTCATAAGCTCATAAATGTAATATGTAAGCTTCCTTTATGTCCTTCCCTCTCTCACACCAAAAAAGACTTAAGACAAAAAGGAATTCTTTTACAGGAGGCTGAGGTTAGAATTATACAACCAAGTACCAAAATCACATGGAAGAAATGCCAAAAACTCTTCTTTATTCTTGAATATTCTGCCTTAGGCAACTATTTATTAGACATCTTAAACCATATGAGATTCTCCACAAACTCAGGGTGAATGTATTTTCTTATCCCTCCGCTCCCTCACCCACCCCAGTTACTCTCTGTGCAGTGACATGTCACTACCACAGACTTCATCCTTTGTGACACTCCCCCATTGATAATTATGGAATTATCCATAAACTCAGACTTCTTATTTATTCTACCAGAAGTGTGTCTTTTATCCAATGTCCAGTTGTCTCCCTCTTCTTTACCACTTTCTTTACCACAGCTTTACCACTGTGATCTAAACAACCATCACTTTTCTCTTGAAACAACATCTTAAATTATTTCCCTCAAGTTCCTCTTGTCTGTTCAATATCATTACAAAACATGAATCAGATCATGTATTCCCCCCAAAAAAACCTTTCCATAACTTTCCATTGCTCATAAAAGAAAAGTCAAACTCCATATCATCCTTATGATGGGCACAAAAGTCTACATAACATGACCTTTGCCTTCCTCTCTAACTTCATTCCCTCCCACTCTCTCTGGTAGACAGTGAGTCAATGACACTATCCTTTTTTCTATTCCTCCAATGCACCAATATTGTTTGTGCCTTTAGAACTTCTGAATTGAGTGTTCATTCTTCTTAAAACCCTAGACCTCAGAATGTAAAATGTGGCTTCTTTTTATAATACAATATAAAGTGCACATCTTCCACCTCCACCACCCTAGTCTTTTTCCACTATATCAACTATTTTTTAATGAATTACAACAGTTATTATTAAGAGAAATTACTTTTTCCTCTCATTTATTTATTCCCTTATTACTTCTGTTTCTTATCATTAGGATCATTAAGTTGCCAAGAGCCAGTTTTCTGGATCACTAGAATATGGAAAAGTATCTAGCACGAATGTAGGGTCTTGATAAATGTTTGACAAGTATATTTGCAATGAATTTATAAATAAATGCTAGGCTTAGAGTGCCTGACAGAAATCTGCCTCCTTCACTAGCACTTAGTGTGACTGTGGAAGATCGGAAAGGTAGACCACGGACTTCTGACTAAGGCAAATGGCAAGAAAAGACTAAGTTCTCAAAACGGAATATGGAGAGGTGTGAAGCAGGGTATTTCAGGTCTGTTGGCATTATAGGAGGGACTCCTTAAAACTCAAGGAAGATACTTGAAGTTCATCTAGGACCAGGCTGCTTGGCTGGATGGTTGGATTTGGGCTGTGAGAGCCAGAGTTTTCACATTGTATCCTCATTAAATAGAGCTTCACCACAAAGGTTTGCTTTGATAGGTTCTCTGAAGCGTCATATTATTTCACCTTATTCATTCTTCATGCAATTCTAGTGCCTGAGGGTGTATATTATTTTATTTTACTGTTTCTTTTGTTTCAAATTTTTATGTGAATTATAGTTAACATGTAGTGTAATATTGGTTGCAGGAGTAGAATTTAGTGACCCATCACTTACATTTAACACTCAGTGCTCATCACAAGGAGTGCCTTCCTTAATACTCATTGCCGATTTAGAGTGCATAAATGATTTTGAAGATGGCATTTAATCTTTCACTTGAGTCTCTTGCATCAGATGTGGCTGATGTCTTCAGCTCTCTCCTCCCTTCCCACATCACTAGTAAGCAGCACTATCCTTTGACCTTTTGGCTTAATTTCTCTGACTTTTGTGAATACAAAAACAGTTCTAAGCTTCTTAAAACAACAAACAGCAGTAATAATAATAATAATAATAGTTATAATAGCCAACATTTATTGAGTACTTCATATATGCCTGGCAGCATGTTTAACACCTTAACATTATGAAGTGATATTATTTTCCCAATTTTATAAATGGAAAATTTTTTTTCATCCTTTCTATGTATTTCCTTTAAGAGAAAAAGATTTATATCATGTCTTCTGTTAAAAAAATTTAAAACAAGTGTGCTAACTTTAACAATATATAACCTTTTGAGCAATTTTCTAAAGAAGATGTAGTAAAGGGTTAAAATATTTTAATTCCATTCATTAAAATTATTTCAAGCCAAGAGGAGACAATGAAGAGAGAGCTATAAATTTCCCAATAGAAATATCAATAGTGATGTTCCATTTCTAAAAAAGCTATGTACAAAAAGGATAGGGACAGAGTCATAGAATTAGTATTTAATGTAGTTTATGTGTACGTTTTAGGGTGTTTTTTAAATTAATTTATTTTAATTGAGTAAACTATATTTCTGAAAATATTGGCTAAGATTGATTTAGTGAAGTTAAAATAGTTATGAATAGCTATGGATTTCAGATCTTAAGCTCAATAATGCACAAAATAACTGTATTTTCTGCATTTGAAATTAAGTTCTTGTTATGAGCCCCCTTTCTTCAGGATGGGAGAATTTGACCACTTTAAGTTCAGGGTCTACCCTATCCCTCATGCTGAATTATGCCAGGGTTGCTTAGAAAATTATATAGTGGCATTTCATGAAGTTGCTGGCAATTGGCCCGTGTGTTATTCTGTCCTACATCTGCTCATCCTTCTTGTTCTTCATAGGACTTTGGATTTCATTCCATGGAGGTGGATGCTGAGTAATCCTGCCATGAATGATCTTAGCTTGTATTAGTCTGTAACATAGATGGCTTTGCTTAGAAGGAAGGCAAAATATTCTGTGTGCCCTGTGATAGAAGCACACGAAGAGTTTATGAGGCTGTTTTAAGTCTTTGAGCCTGACCGTTATGCAAACTTCTCTCTCTTTTCTGTTTTTTATTTTTTTGCAATTGCATCATCCTGCATCCTGACTGTGTGAAAATTAAGAGGGATTTTTAGCTTCCAAGGTGTTTCTGTCTGCTATGTATTCCAAAACCAATCTGAACTTTCTAATTAGTAGTCACCATATTGTACCTCTGTCTGGACCAAATGTGGACAAGGGATAAGACCTCTTCATGGAGACTAAACCACTCAAATAGCTTATCTTTCCTTTCTTGATTCTTCATTCCTTTTTCTTTACCCTGACAAGAGTATTTTATCTAGTCTTGATTGTGGTAGCCTGACATTTTGTGTGCTTTTGCAAGTTTTTAATTTAGAGCACAAACTTTACATGCTGTCTTTCCCAGCTTTATTTTTGAAACTCAGAACCCCAGATTATTATAATACAAAATCTTGGGGTGAATGAGAGGAACAGCAAGAAACAAAAAGAAATACTAAGGACCATAGCTCTTAATTAATAGTTTATTATTATCCTGCCATAACATTTTATGTATTTTTCCATCCGCTGTGACAGGGCTTAAATGCTTTCATGTTCTTCTTACTAAAATTTGTTCTCTGTGAAGGTTCTGAGCTATAAGTCACTGAAAATATTCTATTAATAAAGAAAGATATTCAAGTTAAAGAAAAACTCTCAATATTAGTATATAAAGAATCATTCTGACAAAAGCTACATTCTCTGGAGCCAGATAGAATTGTCTTCAAATCCTGATTCTTCTATTTCATCAGCTGTGCAACTTTGAGCATATCATATAAATTCTTTGAGTTCATTGTTTTATCTGGGAAAAAAGGAATAATCATACCACCCTCTTTTTAACAATGTTGCAGGGATAAATACAAAATACATCTGAGAAATCTATCATACTGATGTGAGTGTAGTAAGCTCCCTTTGCATATTAGCCATTGTGCTTATTGCTCCAAGAGATAAGTGAAGGCACCTCATGAAGAGTTTTCATTTACAAGATGTATGTATTGCCTCCACAGAGCTCTGCTAGGCAGGGGTGAAGAGAATTAGTTCCCTTTACATCACACTGGAATGTAGCCACTTAAGAGTGGAATCGTTGCATGCTTCCTCTTCTATCAACCCTTCTGGGAGACAAGAAAACAACATTTCCAATTAAAGCACACCAGGAACATTATAAACCAAATGTAATCACCAATGTTGGAACTGTATCAGGAAACCAGAGAAAAAGAGGAAAAATTTACAAGATTCTATTATAGGGGAACCATAAAGAAGATACTGATTTAATTCATTTCAACTCAATTAAAAAATCATCTTTACCTATTACATATCACGCACCTTTATGTATTCTCTAATGTATAAATAATGTAATAAAGCATACATCCTGCACAAAGCCCTTGCTGTCTTTTGGGGAAATAACACATATTCATAAAAATAATCCTATTATCAGTAGCTTCATAGAGTTCACGATGTACAAAATGCCATTTTTGTGCTATTTTTGCTTGTTTTCTTTTATTTAAACTTCACAAAATGCTTATGAAATAGGGCTTTTTTTTTTTTTTCCATTTTGCATTTAAGGAATCTGAGGCACCAAGTGCTTAAAATACTGGCTCAAGTCATTCACTGAGTAAGTGGTTAAAGTGAGATTGGAGCTGAGGCATTCTAATCCCAGAGCATTCACCCTTCCCCAGTATACTGTGCTGCTAATTTTATAATTGATCTAAACAAAAACTAAAAGCAAATGTGTAATGCATAATATGTTTGTAGTATATTATACAGAGAAGGAAAATTTCCCATCCAGTTGGGAATTGCAGGAAAGGCACTGAAACACACTTCCATCCGAGGAAGCCTTTGAAAGATAGATGTGAATTCTGGTTAGAAATCTCAGTAACTGAGTATTTTAGGTAGGGAAGAGAGTAGGTGAGCAAGGAGGTTATGGAAGAAGGAAATTATAGAGCATGTCAGGAGACAAATGAGGTTTCCACTTTAGGAAAAGTCTAAGTTCAGCAGGGGACATAAAAGATGATTTTGCAGTTAGAAATGGGAACTATAAAAGATCCATATCTGAAGGTCTGTTTTCTGTAGCTAATGGCTGGTGGATTGCAGACGGAAACATAGGATGTGTCAAATACAGAATGAAGATAATTGCCTAAATCTTTACCTCCTTACTCTTTGCCTCCTTATTCCTTACCTATTATTTCTTCCCTAGATAGAGAAATTATTTTAAAAACGTAATAATGGAGGGGCCACTGAAAGTAGCAGAACTCCTTCTTCACATGAAATATCTATAGAAATATCTTGAGACTATATATAAAGGTAGAACTACCCTATTTGAAAGAAGAACTAGGATAAGGAGGCATAAAATCTGCCCGTCTGCTAATCATCGTCTTTCAGTCTATTTTCTGAATACTAGAGCTCTAAACAGCACATCCGAAAAGTAGAATACTCTCACCTGTGACCAGGACAGCACCCGAAAGCATCTGCATAGAATAGTTTTACTCTGCCTATGTCTTCTTTTATCTCTTTTGCTCTCTTCTCCCTACTTCTGCTTCATCTCCTTACATACCATTTTCTTTCTTTCCTTCTCTTTCATTTTTCTACTCTTGAACTGATCACTATGAACTATAGTCACTTAATTACAATCATCAACAAATACTACTTGGGGAAGTTCCTGACTCAGTGGCCTCTCAGTATTGGCTATTGATGCACCATATTAAATGCAACTGATACTAAACTAGAAAAGATGTTGATATATTTTTCCTATAACCGGCTCAGTTCCTCCAGTGTGAAGGTGCCATTTCAGCATAAATATTCACTGGCTTATAGAACATGGAACCAATGATGTCAGTGAAGCCCAAATGTTCTGATTCTCCCTAGATCAAATTTGTATAAACAGGATGGGGTTGTCAGATTAAATTAGAGCTTCTAGAACTGATTTTATTTGGCCACTCCATGTAAAATTTGTCTTAATAACATTTATTCATTCATTAAACTTTTGTTTGCTGGAGGCTCACCTTGGGTATAAATTTGTGCAGGACACTAGAGTATGGTTATATATATTTAGTGTTCCTCTTGGAAACCTTATACATCTTATATACATACTGGGGGAAAAACGATCACAGTACTTCAAAATCAGTTAGTATTGCTAACTGCAGTGGTTTTAAAAATCTGACTAGATTGCACATGCTTGATATGGCAGCAGCAATTCAGATCTATTCTGATGATAGACCATGGTGAACTACACTGACAGGCTTCCCTCATTTGGTTTATTTTTCTGGGATGCATAAAAATGTAGCCTGGATACAACTGATCTAACAGTGATGCTGTATAAAATACCTGCAATTTCTAAACACACTTTGTAGTGACTAAAATACCACATAATCATTGAACACTCCTAATATTAAGTACTTTTGGTAGAATCATTCAACAGTACTATAAATATTTAGACATCAAACAAAGAGTACAAAGTCAGTAAATTGACTTTTCACATTTTTCAATCAGAAAATAATTTTCCAACCTCTATATTCTGTAGAAGAATCCAATTTAAAAATTATAATAATCTTTGAACCAAGATGAGTGGGTAATTAGAACATTCATGTTTTCTAAGACAGGAAAGAACTATTTCTGCACAACGAAATTACATAATCATGTTATCTTTGAGAAGGGTAACAGGTTGTTTTTAAATGGATTGTTGTCATTCCAAATTTTTATTGGGACTGATTCAAATAAGAACTTCCTCATACTATGAAATCAGAATGAGGAACAGAATATATCCTCATAATTACACTAAAAGATGTATTATTGATCACTTCAAACATGAGGGTACATGGTTATCCCATAAATAAAGTAAAAATTCCAGTGTATCTGATGAATATTCATGTTAATCAACCTTTTCCATTTTTCCTTATTGTCTTGTATTTATTGACCTTGAATAAAATAAGGAACTAGAGCGCCCTTATTTCCCCATCATTCTATTGAATCATCTGAACTATCTTATATAAAAAAAAAAATTAGGGGCTCTTGGGTGGCTCAGTCAGTTGAGCATCTGCCTTCAGCTAAGGTCATGATCACAGGGTTCCTGGATCAAGTCCCATGTTGGGCTCCCTGCTCAGTGAGGAGTCTGCTTCTCCCTCTCCCTCTGCCTCTCCCCTGGCTCATGCTGGCTCTCTCTCTCTCTCTTTCTCTCTCTCTCTTTGTGACAAATAAATGAATAAAATCGTTAAAAAAAAATTTCTATTTCCATTCAGCTACCAAGCAATGGGATAAATCTTTTATGTTAGGAATGAAAAAACAACACCACCAGATATTATTAATGTAATCCACAAAGATAAGAGATCGTATCAAATATATATGAGTTAGCAGTTCACAGTGAGAATTGAAATTGTTTAATCAACCCACAAACAGGCCATGGCATTTAGCAGATAGATTCAGTGGACACATTAAGGTATAATTGGGTGTTCCTTTTCCTCAGATGGTGGACATAAACTGTATGTTATGTATGGAATTGACTTGAATAAGAGATGCCAGTAGCCTCTTCCAGAGTAATTTCACATAAAAAATGTACTTTTTAAAACAAAAGCAGATGTTGCCCAGAGGGCCTGTCACATATTGCTGTTTCCTTCTTGGCTTCATTACCAGAATTTCATACCAGTATTTCCTGATATTTCTCAGAGTTCTCTAAAATAGTTAATGTTTCATATGGTGTTTCCAAAAAGCCTTTAATAAAGTCTGTGGATTTATTTTGTACAAACAAGTATGGATTATTCAGAGTAATTAAATTCTGATTCTGACTTTTTCTAATTCTGCAGTCTTAGGTAAATCAGTGACACATTCAAAGTCCCTGTTTTCTTTCCTTTTAAAAGTTTCTGAATAGCAAAGAAAATCATTAGAGTGAGAAAGAAAGCTAAGAACACAAGCAACTATTTACAAATCATATATCAGAGAAAGTTATTTTGCAAAATATATAAGAAACTCCTACAACTCAATAGCAAACAAAACAAACAAAAAAATAATCACCCAATTAAAAAATGAGATAAAGACTTGAATAGACATTTCTCCAAAGGTGTACATATGTATAGCTAATGAAAAATACACAACATAACTAATCATCAGAGAAATAAAAAATCAAAACCACAATGATATACCACTTCACACTTCTTAGAATGACTAATTATAAAAAAAAAAAAAAAAGAAAACAAAAACAAAAAACCCAGAAGAGAGCAAGTATTAGTGAGGATGAAGAGAAATTGGAACATTTATACACAGTTGGTGAGAGTGCAAAATAGTACAGCTACTATGGAAAAGAGTATGGAGATTTTCCTCAAAAAATTAAAAAGAGGGGGCACCTGGGTGGCTCAGTCAGTTAAGAATCTGACTCTTAAATTTTGGTTTAGGTGATGATCAGGGTTGTGAGACTGAGCACTTGGGCCAGGTGCCACAGTGGGCATGGAGTCTGCTTAGGATTCTCTCTCTCCTTCTCCCTTGGCTCTTCCTCACCCACTTGCGTGCACTCTAAATCAATCAATCAAACAATGAATATTAAACATAAAAATAAACTGAACTCTTAAAAAAAATTAAAAAGATCTACCATGTGATCCAGCAGTCTCACTCCTGGATATTTATGAAAAAGATTTCAAATAGGACCTCAAAGAGATATTAGGACTCCAGTGTTCATTGCAGCAGTATCACAATAGTGAAGATGTGGGAACAGCCTAAATGTCTATCAATGAACAAATAAAGAAATGTAGTATGTATATATAATGGGACACTATTCAGCCTTAAAAAGGAAGGAGCTCTTGCAGTATGTGACAGCATGGATGAACCTTGAGGATAATTATAGAAGAACAAATATTGCATGACTGCACTTATATGCTGTATCTAAAATAGTCACATTCATAGAATCCGAGACAGTATAATGTTGGTTTTTAGGAGCTGGGGGAAGGGAGAAATGGGGAGCTGCTAATCAGTGGGCATAGAGTTGATTATTCAAGAAAATTAAATCCTAGAGATCTACTGAACGATAGTGTGCCTATATTTAACAATATTATAATATACCATTAAAAATGTGTTGAGAGGATGGATCTCATTTTAAGTGTTATTGTCACAATAAAATAAAATTTAAACAAAAAATAGAAATGCTGATAATGCATTTACTGGTTGATTTATGAGATTATGAGGTACTTCGATTAAAAAAAAAAAAAAACTTATGGCAAATCATGAAACACTACAGTAAGATTTGACGTTCTCCTTGGTAATGTCACTCTGTTCCAGAGCCATGAGCTTTGTTCTCAGACAAACCTGAGTTGGAGTGCTAGGCTCTGTGTATTAAGAAATACAACAAATTACTCTGAACTTCAGTTTCTTTTCTTTCCTTTTTTTTTTTTTTTTTTTTTTTTTGAGATGGTGTTTATTTATTTATTTATTTGAGAAGAAGTGAGAGAGAGAGCATGAGCGAGCAGCGGGAAGAGCAGAGAGGGACAACAGATTCCTTGCTGAGCATGGAGCCCAAAGTAGAGCTCCATCTCAGGTACCTGAGATCATGACCTGAGTTGAAACAAAGAGTCAGGCCCTTCACTGACTGAGCTGCCCACATGCCCCTGAACCTCAGTTTCTTTATCTATAAATGGGAGAAGTAACATTTATCTCATTGAGCTGGCAGTTATGTAATAATGCATTCAAAGCTTTTAGCAAAATGAGATGTAAAAGTTCTCAAAAATGGTAATTTTTGCTTTTCTAATTATATTAGTCTCATCATTGTTAATTTTATCATTAAGGTCTGAATTAACCAAGGTGAAATTTTAAAAATGTCAAATAGCAAATTTTTAAAAATCCCAATTTTATTAAACTTTTACTTCTCATTAGAAAAAAATAATGTATTGTTGAGGAAGATTTAAAAAAAATTCTATGTTCAAGGGGTGCCTGGGTGGCTTTGTTGCTTAAGCATCTGCCTTCACCTGAGGTCATGATCCCAGGGTCCTGGGATCGAGCCCCACATCGAGCTCCCTACTCAGAGGAGAGCCTGCTTTTCCCTTTCCCTCTGCTGCTCCCCCTGACTATGCCCTCACACTCTCTCTGTCAAATAAATAAGCAAAATCTTTAAAAAAGAAATTTTAGGGGCTCCTGCGTGGCTCAGTGGGTTAAAGCCCCAGCCTTTGGCTCAGGTCATGATCCCAGAGTCCTGGGATCAAGTCCCACATCAGGCTCTCTGCTCAGCAGGGAGCCTGCATCCCCCTCTCTCTCTGCCTGCCTCTCTGCCTACTTGTGATCTCTATCTGTCAAATAAATAAATAAAATCTTTAAAAAAATAAAATAAAAAGGAAATTTTATGTTCAGTTGAAAATCTGTTGAGCCCTGCTGGACACCTAGCTTGCAGAGCTCAGGTCAGGATTCTCTGTATACCTCAAATGCACCTTGCCTGCGTTCCTGTGTTTTCTTCTTTTGTTGTTTCTCTTTGCATTGTGTTTTATTGGTGGCCCATGAACTATTTATAAAATATCATGTTTTTTTTTTTTTTGTTGTTGTTTTTTTTGCTAGAATGGTTAAAAAACCTCATTTTATGACTAGGGTCTTATTAGAAAATAAGAACTGACAAAGTAAGTTTTGTTTTCTCCAGATGCTGGTTGTTGAGGGAGCAGCACCTATTGCTCTGCTGCTAAGAAAATGGAAAGCCTTGATTAAGAGTGTGGTGGGAAGGGTGGTGTTTTCAAGTACTGATGGCAGGTTTCAAATCTGTAGTACTCAAGGAAAAGTAAAAATCATTGGACTAAACCCCCCTTGAGAACAAGCAATTTGAATTTGAGATGAGGATAATCACAGGCTTATCTTTCTGGGTGCTTATTATACCTAACTGGAAGAAGACTTAGAAATTTGATCCAATGCAAAAAAGACCTCAGTTTCTCTCTACATATAAATGCAAGAGAGTAAAACTTATTTTTTTAATTTTAAGCTTTTTTTTTTTTTTTTTTTTTTTTTTTTTTTACCTTTTGACCCCTTCACCCATTTCTCCCATCTGCACTGCCCAACCCCACCTCTGGCAACAATCAGTCTATTCTCTGTATCATGAGTTTGTGTTTTTTGCTTTTTGGTTTTGGGGTTTGGGGAAGATTTTTTGCTGTTATTTTTTGGTCATTTGTTTTTTGCATATAATTTACCTCATTTTACTGGGCTTCACAGATATGTTTTTGTTTGTTTGTTTGTTTGTTTTTTACAAATTGAAGGTTTGAGGCAACTCTGTGTAGAGCATCTATAGGTGCCATTTTTCCAATGGTATTTGCTCACTTTGTGTCTCTGTGTCACATTAGGGTAACTCTCACAATATTTCAGACTTTTTCGTTATTATTATTATTATCATTATTTTTTAATTTGTTGTTTTGATTAGTGATCTTTGACATCACTTTGATATTGTGTGTGTTCTGACTGCTCCACTCACCAGCTGTTCCCATCTCTCTCTCTCTCCTTGGGCTTCCCTGTTCTCGGAGACACCACACTATTGAACTTGGGCCAATTAGTACCCCTATAATGGCCTCTAAGTCTTCAAGTGAAGGGAAGAGTTGTACATCTCTCACTTTAAATCAAAAGCTAGAAATTATTAAGCTTAGTGAGAAAGACATGTCAAAAGCGGAAATAGGCTGAATGCTAGATCTCTTGCACCAAACAGGTAACCAATGTGTGAATGCAAAGGAAAAGCTCTTGCAGGAAGTTAAAAGTTCACTCTGGTGAACATACAAATGATAAGATAGCAAAACAGCCTTAATATGGATACAGAGAAAGTTTTAGTGGCTTAGATAGATCAGATCAGCCACAATATTCACTTAAGCCAAAGACTCATCTAGAGTAAGGCCCTAACTCTCTTTAATTCTATGAAGATTGAGAGAGGTGAGGAAGCAGAAGAAAAGTTTGAAGTTAGCAGGTGTTGGTTAATGAGGTTTAAGGAAAGAAGCCATCTCCAAGTGACAATGCACCTGTTCACCCAAGAGTTCTGATTTAGATGTACAACAAAATTAATGTTATTTTCATGCACACTAACACAACGTCCATTTTGGCTAGTCAGGGTTTTTTGTGGTACATTACAAATTCCGGAATTATTTGTCCAATTTCTTTGAAAAATGCTTTTGGAATTTTCATGTAGATTGCATTCAGTCTCTAGATTGCTTTGGGTAGTATGGACATTTGGGTAATATTGATTCTTTCAACCCATAGCATGGAATATTTTTCCATTTTAGTGTGTCTTCTTCAATTTCTTTTGTTAATGTCTTATAGTGTTTAATATATAGGTCTTTCCCTTCCTTGATTAAATTTATTCCTAGATTTTTACTCTTTTTGATGTAATTGTAAATGGGATTGTTTTCTTTATTCCTCTTTCTAATCTTTTTTTTTTTTTTTTTTAAGATTTTGTTTACTTATTTGTCAGAGAGAGAGAGAGTAAAAGCAGGAGGAATGGCAGGCAGAGGGAGAAGCAGGTTTCCTGCTGAGCTAGGAGCCTGATGCAGGACTCTGGGATCATGACCCGAGCTGAAGGCAGATGATTAACAAACTGAGCCACACAGGCCTCCCATCCATTATGACTGGATAGAAGTACAACAGATTTTTATATATTGATTTTGTATCCTACAACTTTACCAACTTCATTTATTTGTTCTAACAGTTGTTTTTTTATGGAGTCTTTAGTCTTTGTGATAAAATGTCGTCTTCATATAGTAATAGTTTTACTTCTTTCTTTCCAATATGGATGTCTTTTATTTCCTTTCCTTGCCTAACTGCTCTAGCTAGAATTTCCAATGCTATGTTGAATAAATATAGAAAGAGTAATAAGACATCCTTGTCTTATTCCAGATCTTAGAGGAAAGGCTTTTAGCTTTTCAGTGTTGAGTATGATGTTAGCTGTGGGCTTCTCATGTAGAGCCTTTATTATGTTGAGGTATGTTTATCCTTTGTCGAGAGTTTTTATTATAAGTGTATATTGAATTTTGCCAAGTGCTTTTTCAGCATCTGTTGAGATAATCATGATGTTCACCCTTCATTTTGTTGACGTGGTGTATCACATTGACTGATTTGCAGATGTTGAACCATCCTTGCATCCCTGGAATAAATCCCAGTTGATCATGATGTATAACCCTATTAATGTATTGTTGAATATGGTTCGCTAATATCTCGTTGAAGACATTTACAGCTGTGTTCATCAGGGATGCTGGCCTATAATTTTCTATCTTGTGACATTCTTGTCTGGTTTGATATCAGGATAATATAAAGCTTATTTTATTTTCTCCTCTTTCTTCTGATCAAATCCTGATTCAACTTGAAGTTATCATTACTAAAAGTGCTCTTTGCTAATGAATCTCAAGGAGAAAAAGAAAATAGGAACTCTTGGGAAAAAAAATGTATATGCAGAAAAAAGTGCGAACAGAAGCTTGGTCTTGGGTATGGCTTTTTAAAAATATTATCCTTGATACCAGAGCAACACTTCATCCTTCTCTAACTTCAGTCCTCTTAATGCTGCCCATTTTCACCCCCAACCTGGACAGACAAGCCTGTGCAAGCCTGTGGCTAATCCAAGTATTGGAGTTTTTTTTGCTATCAATAACAGGATCTTCACCTGGGTAACCTGAGAGTGAAAGACCAATCTTCTGCACCACTCTGAGACCCTGGGAAAGTAGGTTGATTTAAAAAAAAAAAAAAAAAAAAGAAGAAGAAGAAGAAGAAAAAGAAAAGCCAATTCTGAATTCTGACTCCAAGATGGGTTTTCTGTATTTTAGAATATGTCTTTGAACTGAAAGTATGACTTGGATATATTTTGTAGCTTCTCTATGGTTCTGGACAGGATAACAGTAGTAACAATTGGTCATAATAAAGAAAGGGAATACAATTTGTATTTAGGCTTGGAAAATTTTCTCTTTTGGACCACTATTTTATGAACTATATTTCCTGTATTTACATTTAAAATGTATATATTATTTGATTATAGAGATCCCTAAATTCTCCAAGTCAGGCTGAACTCCATTGTCACCATTTCCCCTTGAGACTTCAAGAGTTCCAGACATAGGTCATGCCACATTGTTGCATTTTAGTCCTTGTAGGAAAGTCTATTTATGATTTTTTTCCTCAATGAAATATTTTATCTATATTCCATCTTTCCCCTAAGATTTCACATTTTCCAGGGAGTTGTTCTGGAAAATGAAAATAATTGACATAAAACTCTATAGAAAATAACTCAACTTATAGACTTTAATATGGTGGTTATAAGGTGAACATTGAAATGAATAAAAATTATACAATAAATTAAAGGGTAACTTAGCAATATTAACACAAGGGGAAAAGAAAAAAAAATAGCATGTCTTGAATGTTTAGTTTGAACCAACAATTCTGATAAGGACTTTGTGGATGTTTTATATCAGTTGTTTAAGTCTAAATGATAAATAGTGTCTGCAACATATTTTATACATATAGAAACAAAAATGTAAGGTTAAACATTTAGTGAATTATAAAGATAGAATTCAAACCCAAAATTCATTGCTCTTTATACCAGTGTTACTTATCCTTTTAGAAAATTTAAGTATGAACAATAATACATCTGACACTCAACTCAATATACAATTTCAAAGATGATATTGGTTTATAAAAATTAGCTTAATCTTACTTCTGATATCTAATTGATGACAAACTTATATTTCTCCTTGACCACATAATGTTATTTTTAACAACTACTATTTCTGATCTCTTGTTGCTGATAGGAACTGTGTGATCCTAGCACTGGTCTGTCTAGTTCTGTCTTTAATTTTCTTTTGAAAAAATTCTATGACTAGAAAATTTATTAAGCCAATGTGTTCATAGATATTTTTTCCTCTGAATAATTTTGAAATAGTAGACAACCTTGCTAAACCTTGCTATTCCAAGATTCAGACACTAACAATCAGATATTGAAGCTCAAAAAGACTAGGTGTAAGTAAAAAGAAAAATTAGTTTATGAAAGAATATTTAGGCCACATGTCAAAGATGAAAATTTGATCAGAGAATTAATATTGGGTACTGAATAAGGATTCAGAATAGTAACTTAACTTTCTATTATGTCCATTTATTAAGTGTCTATCCATAAAATATGCTGCTATTGAACATGCCTCTTAAAAACAAGTTTTAGGGGTGCCTGGGTGGTTAGAGGGTTAAGCCTCTGCCTTCAGCTCAGGGCATGATCTTAGGGTCCTGGGATTGAGCCCCACATTGGGCTCTATGCTCAGCAGGGAGCCTGCTTAGCCCTGCTCTCTGCCTGCCTCTCTGCCTACTTGTGATCTCTGTCAAATAAATAAATAAAATCTTAAAAAAAAAAACAAGTTTTATTTAGTTACCTCATATTTATTTCTGATATCAGCATTTAAATACAGCTATGCTCATTTATTACCTACTTTTTTGTTTGTTTTTCACGCAAGAGCTTTCAAGCTTTCTTAGAGACATAGTGTATGCTGGTTTTTTTTTTTTTTTTTTCATTTGAAATTCTTGCTAAACTACTGCATCCACAATATGTGTTTGGGCTTCTAATAATATTGTTACAAAGAAAATATCTCAAGTAAAATTTTTGGCATACTTGCAATTTAACTGCTAGAGGATCTTTTGCCATGAGATCTAACTAGTCTGTAGTAACCTATTGAAAGTAGACCAATTTAACATTTATTAGTGTGCTAGTTGAATTTTGGATATTCTTCCTATATAGATACTGTATTTTTTTGTTTATTCCAAGTTTTAAAATATTTATTGTTTGGTGTATGTCAAGCACTAGAGATAACATGGTTAGCAAATTGGAATACCCCCTCATGCTCAGAGTTTACATTATAGTGATACATAGACATAAAGCAATTAATGACAAAACAACTTAACTATAAACCTTAATAAGTGTATGGAAGCTCTGAGAATATTAACCAATGAAACATGACAATATGGAATACCAGAGAAATATTCTATGAAAAAAGTAAAATTTTTACTCAATGTCAAACAGTAAGCAGAGATTTAGGAATGATTATGCCTGAGTAAGATTTCCACTCTTCTATAATGGACCAAGTTTTAGAAAGGAAACTCTCTTGCCAAAAATAACTAGAAACACTGGCTAAAATATCAACAAAACAAGCAAAAACTAATTAAATAGAAACAGAACAACAACACTGAAAAATCATTTGAGTGTTTCAGGGCTATTAAAGCAGCCAGATCTTGGAGGACCATGATTCTAGAAAGATGAGACAGTACACTGAGGTGAAACTGATATTTGCTGATTTATAAAGAGCATGACACCTAGAGACTGGGGATCCTAAAAAAGTTTTCTGAAGTAGTACTTTCAATAGCACTGCATAAAGAGGGCTAGGAAATAAAATTTGGATTTCAGAGGAAGGATGGACCTTCATATGTCGCAGGATTTCAGAAGAGAACTGAAGGGCTAATACCTAAGAATAAGGCATTAAAAAATTAGATAAGATCCCAGAGTCCAATCACCACAGTCTGAGGTAGGATTTAGATGTAAAATGATTTGCACTTATCTAACTGTCAAAATCAAAATTAAATTCTCTATGAAGAAAATACCATTATATAGAACATCCATGATTTTTATACAGAATTTATAGCACTCAGCAATTATCAAGAAACAAAGTCAAGAGGAAACAGACAACTGAAATTGGAAAAAAAGGTGATCCAGCATTCAAAGTTATCAGGGACTATCTTTAAATTAACTATGATTGATATGCTTAAGAAAAGAGATGACAAGATAGAGAAATTCACCACATATCAGGAATGAAGAAAAATAATAAAATGTAAATTCTAGAATTCAACAATGTAAAGTTGTCATTAGGATTGCAGCAAATGGGTTTGATAATAGATTAGATACAGCTATCAGAAGGTTTAATAAACTGGAAGATGTTAATATAAAATACCTATATTATACCATGGAAATACAAATAGATAAACAATAATATAGAAAAGAGGTGTGAACAAGAAAGTGACAAAAACTTGTATCAAATAAATACATGAAGACCTTCTACAAATTCATATGAATAAGAAAAATTCAATAGAAAATTGGACAAAACCCAACTGCGAAGCAATATGAATATTTTCATGTTTCAGAAAGTTATGGCTTTCTGTAAAGAAAACTGCAAGTTGAGCTAGTTGTCAGGTTTTGAAAGTTAAAAATGACAAGATGGTGAGAGCTCCAGAGATTTAACTGCCTAGAGGCCATTTACATTTACATTTCAATGTAGGATAAAACCAGGAGCCTGAGAGACATCACTTGCTTTGTCTTTCTCTCCTAATATAAATAATTGTTTATTTACTTTCCAAAAGATAAAAATCCAGGCACTGCCACTTTTTATTTAGGGAGATGAGATTTCTTTCATGTCTCAGAAGAGAAATGAAGTAGCTAGACAGCATACACAAAAATTGCAGGAATTCCCTAACTTCGAAATGATTTTCCTGTGACCTAAGAAATGACTTGGATATTGAAGAGAGAGTAGTACTCCCTTGTTCACTGCAGCACTATTCACAATAGCCAAGATATAGAACCAACCTAAATGCCAATTGTTGGATGAATGGGTAATGAAAAGGTGATATATACATACAACCAAACACTATTCAGCCCTAGAGAAGAAAGAACTTATGCAAAATGCAACAACGTGAATGGACCTTGAAGACATTTGCTGAGTGAAATAAGCCAGACACAGAAAGACAAATACTGTGTGATTCCACTTCTATGGTGTATCTAAAATAATCAGATTAATACAATTAAAGATATGAAACATGGTTACAAAGAGCTGGGTAGGAAAGAGAGAATGGGAGTTATTAAGCAATAGAAATAAAGTTCCCATTAAGTAGGATAAATACGCACTGGAGATCTACTGTACAACATTGTACCAATGGTCAACAAATGTATACTTAACAGTTGTTAAAATGATAAATCTCATGTTACATGTCCTTATTGCATAAAAATTAGGGTAAGTAAATAAAAACTCTTTTGGAAAGAAAAAAAAAAAACAACCCATCCGCCAGTTTGATATTTAAGTAGGCCTGCCTAGCTCATTGCTAGAAAGAAAGAAACCAGCATGGAGTACTAATATAGCCATTGCTGTAAATAATAGTAACCTATCCTCCTTCAGAAATCTCATGTTTACTTTAAGAATAATACAAATAATTTTGGATATTAAAAACTTGCTAATATCTTGCTTCAGAAAAACTAATTATAAAAGAAGATGCCCGAATGGTCAATAAATATATGAAAATCTTCTCAATTTCATTAATCATACAGAAATGCAACTTCAAACTTCAATAAGAGATCATTACGCAACCACCAAAAAAATTAAAATGAAAAAGATGGATATGCAGGTGAAATTGTAGCATAACTGAAGTGTTGGGAACCCCCAAAATTGGGTACCCCAATAATGGGTCCGTGATTAAAGGAGCGAGACTGATATAAAGTGAAGGTCAAGCAAAGCTTTATTTCGTGCCAAGCATTAAGAATCAGACCGACCATCAAATAGACCAGTCGGGGCCACCCCTACAGAGAGGACGACCCCTTCCTGCTTTCCAGACTAACTTTTATAGAACAAAGGCCATGTGGTTGGGCTTGGCCACGCACAGGTGGCCAATGAGATTGTAACACACACAGGAAGCTCCACAGTGATGCTAGGTGACCAACTGAATTACAATTTACCCTAGTAGACATTTGACCCAGCCTATCACCTAGTTCAGAATTGGTGCCCAAAAGGTACCCAAAGGGCGGGGCCCATACTTCTTGGTAGCTAGGAGACAATATGCACCCCCACTGATTGAATACCTCCACCTGGCCTGACCCACCCTTGTATTTGGACTTTGTTACCTGGGACTGGTTTCCTGGACTGGCTTTAAGTAAGTTCCCCTGGGGCGGACGGGGGCGGGGGTTGGGGCTGGGGGTGAGTCAATTTAAGTTTTACAACAAAATGGCAATTCAACTGGGGTGGGGCTGCTCTGGCTGAACAGGCCCTTACAGAAGTATTTAAAAACTCCTGATAAATGTATAAATTAAAAATTTGAAAATCTGTTTAATAATACCTAATAAAGTTGCACATTGGTGCATCTTATGATGCTTGGTATATTCCCAACCAAAATGAATTAAATACACATGCACAAATGGTCATTTTGGGACTATTGGCAATATCCAAAATAGGCTTAATGTCTAGAATCAACAGACTTCAGTACTTTCATCTACCAACAAAATGCCAATAAATACACAGCAAAAGATATGAACAAAAATGATTGTTAAAGGATTATTCACTTATAATCCTCCTCAACTGGAAACAACTCAAATATCCATAAAAAAAATATACTAAATAAATACTGGTGTAATCAACCAATGGAGAACTATATAATAAAAAAATGGTAGATTGCTACATGAGTATCTCACACAATTATGTAGTTGTAATAACGTTGATCGTAATGTTGAATGTAATGTTAATCAAAAGAAGCCAGGAAAAAAAATAGTTTTTTAACATCCTATTTCTATGAATTTCAGAAATCAGCAAAACTAATCCATGATGAAAGAATTCAGAATGGCACTATCTTTAGTGAGCAGGGGGACAGTTAGTTAATGACAAACAGTAAAAGGGTGCTCATAACCTTCTGTTTATTAGCTTGATTACACTGATGTGTTTCTTTTGTGAGAATGTATACATTTGAGCACTTAGGATTTGTGTATTTAATATATGTTCATTATATGTCACTTTTCAAAAGCTTACTTAAAGTAAGTATAATTTAGAATACCAAAATCTTATATTTTACATTAAAAATGGTTTAATAAGATGCTAGCTTATATTATTTTACTTCATTTTTATTGTAAAGAGTTAAATTTTCCAGCTTTCTGACTTTTAATAGGTTCTAGCATACAAAATATAAAATATTAAAACTACTATATTCCAAAAATGAAATGTTTCCTATGCTTCCAATGTATGCCATTTGGAGAAGATGAAGGGCTTGTTCATTGCTTTTTGGAAGCAGAGAAAGATTCAGTATGTCAAACAGCTTGTTGGATTATAATCCCATGCTCTATTTTCATTTATCCCTAGACTTTTACTACCTTGGAGGTTCGGTTTTGATGCATATCCTCTTCTTGAGAATACACATTCAGAGAGAAATTATATCTCTTTTGGGATGTTAAATTCAAATGTCAAAAGATGGAATTCAAAGTCTGTAACCAGAATACCAAGATGAGTTCATGCATATGAGAGATACTTTTCTTACATTAACTCTGTTGTCTTACCCTAAACTTCTCATCGAATAAGTGTAGAACCAGAGTTCCAACCTAATGTGTCCAGCTCTGAAGCCTGTACAGATATCACTGTGTTCCTCTGAACTTATTTAATTTTCACTGTGAAACTTGTGGATTCCAAATATAAAATCCTCATCTACAGGATTTTACAAAGGTGTGTCTTTGTAAAAGGATATATTGTAGCTCTTATTAGTCTATGTTAAAATGGATAAATAGGAACAGCTCCTAATACTACAACAAGTGGTATGCTAAAAGGTGTTACATAATATTTGGGGAAACTATCATTGAAGATGTCCTAATACCACCCCTGAGCCATATGTGAATGCCAACAAAACAGAAAGGGTTTAACCCCATCACTTTTCTTAAGCAATATATGCATGCTCACTTAGGACCTCTTACTCTAAGATATATGCATATCAGCATGAAAGAGAATGACTAACATAGATACTCCCTGCTTGAGGCACTTTATTAGGTCTTTTTGATATATATTTCTTCCTAAATCCATTAGAGAGTAACTAATTTCAACAAGGGCAAGGTTATGATTGGTTTTCATGAAGATAAGGCAGGGTTTGTAATTAAATTTCACCAGGGACCGACCATCTTACCCTCGGGAAAAAATACAGAGCTGACATTCCTGCCCTAAGAATATTAGGAGTGTCAAATCACAAAAATTCCTTCTTCCTAGAATGGTGAACAAAGTTTCCTTAATGGAGCTTGGCTGAGGTCATTTTCTTTTGCAAACCACCAGTCGCTCAGCAATATCAGTGCCTGTTCCCAGGATCCTTTGAGTCACTGAAGTTTCTGACACTATGGCAAAGATTTAAAAGTAGGGCAAGTGGTAAGAAGTGGCTATTATTTAGGTTTGTCCTTTTAAAGGGAGAAAAAATTCATGCAAGTCCCTTTGACCATACTCTGTTTCCAAATCTTTGGACCTTCTAGCTTACCATGATAAGATCTTTACCCAGATGGACTGCTGTAACAGGATATTATAGACTAAGTGGCTTATAAACAACAAACATTTATATCTTACACTTCTGAAAGCTGGGAAGTCTAAGATCATGGTGAAAATCATGTCTGGTGAGAATTTCCTGGTTCATAGGCAATCAGTCATCTTTTTGCTGTAACCCCATGTGGTAAAAAAAAATCTTTCTGGAGCCTCTTTTACAAAGGCATAAATCAATTCCTTTGATGAGGGCTCTGCCCTTAGGATTTAATCACCTCCCAGAGGCCCCACCCTTTAATACCATTACCTGGGGGATTAGAATTTCAACATATGAATTTGGGGGGAACTCAAACATTCAGATCATAGCCCACAGCTCCAAATCATTCTCAAATCAAAAAATGACTCAATGAAATTGAAAGGGAAATAAAGATATACAACATTCAGTATGGGGGTCGAGGCACAGGGCCTGACATAAGAGTCATTCCTCCAATTACTTCATGTTATGGATTGAGCTGTGTCCTTCCACCCCAAGAAAGACATATAAAAATCATAACTATCAATACCTGTAAACATGAGTTTATCTAGAAATAAGGTCTTTACAAATGTAATCAAGTTATCTAGAAATAGGGTCTTTGTGAATGTAATCAAGTTAAGATGCAGTTATACTCTACTGAAGTGAGCCCTAATCCAGTATAAATGGTATCCTCATAAGAAAAGGAGAAAAAAGACACAGACACATACAAGGAAGATGGCCAATGTGATGACAGAAACAGAAATAGAAGTGATGTAGCCAAGGAACACCAAAGATTAATGGCCATCACCAGAAGCTAGGAAGACAGAGGGAAGGATTCTAGCCAAAGTCTCAGAGCCCAGAGCCATGCTGACAACTCAATTTCAGACTTCTAGCCTCCAGAACTGTGAGACAATATACTTCTGTTGTGTTAAGCCACACACTTTGTGGTATTTTGTTAGGGCAGCCCTGGGAAACCAATATAGCAAACACCACAAATCATTGGCACAGATAGACACAGGGAGCAACCCATATCATGGGTGTGGTGCATGAAACACACTTTCAATAGTGCCATCAACTGAAACTGGGGAAAACATGCATGTAGCAATAGGTCTCTGTAACAAATTAACGTTCTTGGCTCAGCAGGTGTAGACTCAAAAGAACTGTGAAAACTTAAGGGAAAACACCCAGGATGGAGAAGTTTTCCTCCAACTGCTAAGGGATTTCATCTATTCCTTAGACTAGTATGGAAGAACTAAAAATTAATAATAAATTCTTATTTTTTACATCAATTTACTTTTTTTTTTTTTTTTTTGCTGAATGTGTAAATTCCTTAGTTATTTGTGTGGTGAAATGTGCATTATCCTCATCCCAATATATGGGTTTAGTCACTGTCTAGCCCTTCCCCCCCAAAAAAATATATATAGCTATATTACAGTATTTTAAGGAATAGAAACTTTCCAATTCTTAAAAAAAAAATGATACCTACATGGATTGTGTACTCAATATGATATGACTATTGCCAAGACTCTGTAGTCCACAATATGGGTTAACTGATATAAAAAGTTGACTATAGGAATATTTCTTGACAATGCTAATTTTGTTTGCTTTCCAATACTCCATATTCTACCATAAATTAATTCTGATTCCAGAAAGAGTGAAGTCCAAATTCACATGTACAAAATGCATAAAACCAACCTAGAGAATTAAATGGGCAAAACAGTGTTCTGTGGTGCTCCATATATACATTGAAAATGGGACTTTAAAATATGGAGAATTTAAAGAGATTTTCCCATCTTTAAATTTTCTCATTTTTCTACTTAAGTATGTCATTTACTAATTTGAAATGATTTATTACTCATATATTCCTTGTCATGACTAGGTCTGTATCATGTAAAAATAGGTTATGAGTAAATGTGACTATTAATCTGTTACTAACTATCAGTTGCAAATTAGGAAATGAGATATCTGCCCTTCTCCATTTTTGATTTATATTTAGTATAAACAAATTGTGCAATTTCTAAGAAACTATGGTAATGGGTGCCAAATAAACACACAGATTGCATAAAATTTTTCCAAATTTCAAATAAAACATGATCTAACCATTTACATTCAAAATGGTCAGTTTTATATGATACATCACGTGAAACTTAAATATACATACTAATTTTGATTTGAACATATTGAGCATCTTTAATTAAAAATACTCTAAAATAGGGGCACGTGGGTGGTTCAGTCAGATAAGCATCTGACTCTCGATTTCTGCTCAGCTCATGATCTCAGGTTCCTGTGACTGAGTCCCACGTGGACTCCGACTAGACATGGAGCCTGTAATATTCTCTCCTTCTCTCTCCCTATGCCCTTCCCTTCCACTTGCACTCTCATGCTCTCTCTTTCTCTCAAAAAAAAAAAAAAAGTCAAAACAACAACAACAACAAAAAAGAACAAAAAAGAAACCCCTCTAAAACATAATGCATAGGAAATATTGTAGACTTAACACATTATTGTCAATGTAATCATAGTTATTATTAAAGCTAAGATAAATGTATCATCTTAAAGACCTACTTTCATTAAAGATATCTGACATATACAGTACACATATATAAATATATTAATGAAGTTATTTTGAACAGTTTTTTAATTATAGTTACAGGTTTAGAAAACAAATACACCAGTTTCCTTTAAAGTAGCCGTGGAAGGGCACCTGGGTGGCTCAGCATCTGCCTTTGGCTCAGGTCATGATCCTGGAGTCCCAGGACTGAGTCCCATGTTGGGCTCCCTGCTTGGTGAAGAGTCTGCTGCTCCTTCTGCCCCTCCCCCTGCTCATTCTCTCTCTCTCTCTCTCTCTCTCTCTCATAAATAAATAAAATCTTTAAAAAAAAAGTTAACATTGGAGTACCAAAATATGTAAATTTTATCATTGATTGTTTTTCTATTTTCTGCTTCCCTAATCTATTTGGCTCATAAGCAAAATCATCATCAAAGAACTAGAGTACCCCTAAGGACTTAGCAATATACTAGGTGTTTGATCATTGAAAACTATAAAGAATATGTTTAGTTACTGTTGAATTGAAATGCTGAGTGGTCCATTAGGCAGAAATGAGTAACTCATCCATCAGAGGCATCTATGGTAAATGATTACCCTGACAGTTCATATGTTGAATATGAGAGCCCTCATGAGAATGTACCCACTGGGTGAGGAGATGCTAACTTTTATTCTAAAAGTGTGTTCTTTAGTAAAAGTATGCAACTCTATCTTAAATCACCTGTCATGCTTTACATAGCATAGACTATAAATAATTCTGACCAAGTCACTGTAGCTAGAGAAAGAGATTTCAAGTCTTTTGATCTATAACATGATCACTACGCCTTGATACAACACGTGGGTAATATTTGAATTGTTAAGTGAAGGAAGAACATATAAGGAAATTAGTGATATTTACAATATTTTAAAAATTCTTATTTGTACCTTAATGAATACTTATATTGAAATGTTTTATATATATATATGCATATATTTTATATATATATGATGAATAGTTATATAGAAATGATGCCATAATATCATAAATGACACCATGACACCATAATATACCTACTAGGTTACCAAATCTTGTGTAACTCAAAAGCAACTGGATGCTCAGTTACTTACTAAGTATTTTATCTGAAATCAGTATTTAGTAAATATTTAGTTAGTATCTTATCTGAAGTAAAAAATAAGTAAATATAAAATAAGTATTTAGTAAGTATTTTATCTGAAAATAAAAGAGCTGGACTCTATGGCCTTTAGGAATTCTCCCAGCTCAAAAATATTTTTGAATTCATAACCCTGACTATTAATAATATTAAATATAAATATTTTATAGTAATACTAGATGATTTATAGTAATATAAAAGTACTCCAATAAATGCTAGAATGAATTCTATAAACTAAAATATGTGTAAATACTAAATAAATACTAAAAATGAGTACTTTATATTGAGTTTAACATATTTGTCACAGTGGAACCTATATCTGACCCAATTAGCAATAGTGATGATTTTAAAGGATTTATAATAGCAATGATGACCCACTAGTAAAATACATGAGCACTTGCATGTGATTGAAATTTATGAAACAAATAAGGAAAATTTGATCCGTAGTTATTTTGCAGGGGTACAATAATTAGCAGTTCCATATGTATCTTCATACTAGAACAAGATATTAAATACACTTACATTGAATTTATTTATATATCTATGTATCATTTCTCTATATAAGCCTCTAGTTTATATATATTTAAGATATATGTAATCAAGACTTTTTTTAATATTATCAGTATCTTTTCTATAGTGGTATATTCATGAAGTCTATGTAATTGCTTCACTTTTTAGATAGGGATGGTAATGATTGACATTGAATGTAGCTGTCCTCTGGAAAAAAACATCATAAATGATCACTACTTTTAATGTCTGCACAAAGAGACAAAAATGAGTAAAGGTAAGGAAACACACACAAAAAAGAAAAATGCTGGATAAAATGCTCTTGGAGAATTTAAACTGCTTATTGATTTGTCTTCAGAGGTTAAAAACTAGCAATTTTAAAACCATTTTGCAAACATAGGAATTGTTTCTGGAGGCACTAATTCACTTATTTATTCACTCATTCAATAAAGCAACCTAATTTTATTGTAAATCTTCATATTTTAGGCAGTGGGATGTAAACTCCTTGAAAGCAAGCATTTTTGTTTTATAACCTTAGAAAGAGGTCTGACACATAGCGGGTATTTGATATTTATGTGTGAAATGATTGAATGAAAGACAAGTGTTAGCATAAAATTCAGTAGGTCTTGTATAGGTCATTTCCTCCAAGTGTTTCCAGTACAGTGGATGGAGCTTACAGATATTCAAAATTACTGTTATATATTATTGTAAAGTTTACACCCATTGGCCAAAAAGCAAATAGAAGTTTTGCTCAGTAATGTTAAAAACAAGGTAACCCAGATGCAAGGTATTGAGTATTAAATGGAGCAAGAAAATGGAATTTCAAGAAGTGCTAGATTTTAAATGAGTAGTTTCTTTCAGGAAAGTCCATTCATGTCTATGCAAAATAGAGGGATCTACAGGACTCCCATCCCACTTTCCAGCAAAGGCATCTTCCCACATGACAGCAAGGATGGACAATTTAAGAAAAAATCTTGACTATGAAAGTCTCCAAATAGCAAAATTAAGCACAGATTGGCTGTTTATTCACCCCGAAAAAGATCCTCAAGGGAAAGATAAATGAAAAGGAATAATTCAATATCCCAGGAGAAAATTCAGTAGTAAGCATATCAGCTCTTCGGAGGTATTCCAGAAGTCAGATCTTGGAATCCACAGTTTAGTATGTTTATTGAAAACTTAGAAGAAATTATAAAGAAATTCAAAATATCAATTACATTAAAATATAGGACATATAAAAAAGTCAAGGTAAAAATAGAAGGCTTTTTTTGTTTATTTTTAAAGAAGAGTCAAGGAAGAGGTGATTACAACCTTCAAATGCTTGTGAAGCTTATCTTACAGTTATATTAACAAGTAATTGTCTATTTCTATCAAGGAAAATGAAAAGGAAGTCATAGATATAATATGTACTAGAATTAACTTATGAAGTCTTTAAAGTAATTTCCACACAGTGAAGGTTTTAAAACATTTATAAGTGACTTATTTTGAAAAGTGATGACATGTCTTATTGAAAAATACTCGTGATTCATATACGTTTTCTTCCTCCAGGTATGGATATAATTCTTCCCCAAACAGAGTAGTAGACCTACTGTATCACTATAGATCCTTTCTAAATGATACTTTTCAATATTAATTCTATCTTTATTAATTAACTACCCTCAATTAGCTACAGTTAGCTGAATATACTTACTGTTTTACTTCTAAAACTATGAACATTACATTACTACATTATATATGTTTTTGTGAGACATCTCAATTCTTCAATGGAACAGTAAGCAGTATATGAGAGTATTAACTCATACAGGGCACCTAGAAATGGTGTGGTATTACAATGAATCAATAGAATCCAAACATTTTATATTTCCATTTGCAATTCTAAAGTTCTTTATTTCTTGAGGTTAGGTTTTAAGATAATTAATAGGAAAGAACTTCTTGTTAATAATTGGATCTCAATACTAATCATAGGACTTAAAGGTCAATTTAGATTTTAAAATGAGCAACTCTTGATCCTTGATCCCATAGTAAGTCTCAAATAATATATTCGGAGGAACTCTTTGGAAAGTGTGCTTTGATAGTGTTGTGGGGAAGGAAGGAAACAGTTACACAGAGCCCTTTTCCCATCAGTGTTATTGACTTCTGTGTTAACTGAGTCCAGTGAGAGTGCTCCTCCAAAACCATCAATCAAGAAGGGCATACAAATCATTTAGATTCTTACTAAATGGAAGAAAAAAAAAAAGATATGATATGATTTAAAAGATCAGGGTAGAGTTGTGTAAGCAAGATTCCTAAGATTAATCATCCAAAGTAAACTTTATTATTTAAGGACTGTTGGGCTATAAAGAAGCTGTGTTTCCCCCAAAAACATGGATCAGATTTACATGGTGTCATAAATATTGACAGCATTATGTTAGTCATGCATTTTGATTTCTTTTTCTTACTGAGAATCCTATAGAAAAAAGGGTTATATAAACATATTTAGGATGGATGCACCCAGAGGTTGAAATGATGGAACCAGTGACTCTATGACTATTAAGTTGTTTTCATGCTGTTAAATATTTTGCGTAACAGTGGGGCACTGGGGTACCAAGGACTGTTTCAGCATCTCTTACTACAACTTTATTTTTCCCACTATTTGTACATAGATTAAAATTAATAATTTTGATTCTTTCCCCATGTCTTGTAAAGATAAGGTTAGTGCATCAAAATGTTAAGTGCATTTTCCCCGGGAATTCTTGCTAAAGTCTAAAGCTGAAGACAATAGGTATTAAATACCTACTCATTCCAAAGTATGGCTTTTGAATACATCCATACATTCATTTACTAAAAGGCAGCAAAACTGGTCAACCAAATCCATTACAAACAAGTTAGAGGATAGATGACTAGGAAAGTGAAAGAGATTCTTTTGAGTGGATTTTTAGAGTAGGAATGGGGATTTCCTCCAAGAGAGTGAGACTGCCATCTCACTGCCTGTCAGGATTTTGACTACCCTGTGGCATTGCAGCAACTCTGGTATTTCCACCAGATAATCTTTATAACAGATCAGTGATCTTGATAGGGATTAGCACATATGTGGACATAGAGACCAATGTCTGCTTTTCTTCACTAGAAGTCTGAAGGCAAGGGTCTGGCCAGAGCAACCAAGAAAGGAGTGCTATAGGGAGGTAACAGAATGTTCCCATTTGCCAAGGCAAGGATGCATGAGCTTTATGGGGTTATTAGAGTACAACAGCCCATCCTAAAGATCTAGCCGGGCATGGGGGTACAAGAGTACCTGGCTCTGGGGATCCCAAACAGACCAGGTTCAGCCACTCACCACTGACAAAAGCCAAAGGCAGAGAAATAAGTGGTGGTGAAACAGAAGGATTTATTTCAGTGAGTTCAATACCAAGAAGGCAGCTGGCTAGCATCTCAGACTCTCTCCTAAGTGCTGAAAATACTTCCAGGTTTATATAAGGAAAATAGGCAATTGTGGGTGGGTACGTGTAGGTAGGCAGTGCAGGGCAAATGGATCCTTGTCTTGGAGTCAATCACAGGCTCAGTCTTGGTGGCTCAGGGCAGTCCTTAGAGCTCGAAGGAGGGGTAGTTTCAGCTTCCCTTGGAGGATGTTTCGCCCTCAGGGTCTTTTGCCTGAGCCAAGAGGTAAACTGGAAAGAAGAACCCAACTAGAAATTTTGAGGTAAGAGTGGAAGCAAAGACTCCTTTTGACTGTGCTAAAGTTACGTTGGCTTCTCTCTGGCTCAATTTTATAACAGAGGAAGTTTTCTATGAGTATTAACTGTAAAGTTTAAGTTTAAAGTTAAGTTAAGTATAATGAATTAAGTATTGTTGTCAATGTGCAGAAACAATAGGCAGAAAATAACAGAGTCAGTAATATTCCTGAGTCTACCAAAAAATAAACTAAAAAACTAACTATATGTCCTATTTTATTAGAGATAGTCTTGGTTTACAGTATTGTTCCAACATTCTGCCCTTTTTCACTCACAAAAGTATACTGATTTTGGGTGCTCAGAGTATATTTCATGATTAATTTATAGAAAGAAGAGAAACAAAACAAAACATTTAAAGCAGTTGCAAAAATTTATGTACAAAAAAATTGGTTTAATGAGATTTTTTAAAACTTTGTTTTGTTGGTGCTTTTTAAAATTTCGTCATATAAATCAATTAATCTTTTGAAGGGTGCGTATGTATTTGTCTCTTCTGTGCATAATGTATTTTCAAATAGTTTGCAAGTCCCCTGAGAAAGAAATCCATGTCTAAGACTCTTTAGTAGCTCTGCCCACATACTTGTATTTTCTAAATAGATATTAAATGAATGAGTGAAGATGAAAGAAAAGGGAGTCCGAATTCTGTTAGAAATTTATGAGTAAATCTGGAGAAAAGTCGGTCTCAGTTTCAGAAGAGTTGTCCATGATTTTAAATTACATTGCATCATAATTAAATATAAGTCATGACATTATTCTAAAAATATCTTCACGAAGTCACAGCTAATTATTTATGCCTCTAAAATACACTAAATACTGACAAGATTCACTTTTCAGCTTACTCTTTTTTGTAGAAACATCTTTGTTGTAATAAAAAGTGAGATGATTGGCCTGACCTGAGAAAAATAGGTTTTTACGCTGTATTTATCAAAAGAAATTTTAAATAGGAAATTAAAAAATAGGCAGGTGGATATAAGGCAATGGCAAATAATCATAAAAAGGCATGGGGAGGTTATAGACTGTTCTTCCTCTGAAAATATGAGGTAAAAAAGAGAGTTAAAAAGGAATATTTTAGGGGAAGTAAATGCCACTATTTCAGTGTCTTTTAACCACTGGAATTGTTTAACAGGAGGGAAATACTAATTAAGATTTCACTGCAGCCAAGCAATATTTACTGTAGTTGAACTGGATGAGTTTTATAGCAGCTCAATCTCATTTCCTTGTTAAGATCTTCATACTGAAACCCAGGCTTCTCAGATTTAATCAGATGCAGCTCCCTCTCCTCCCCCTCTCCCCAGTAGAGAAGAAACACATTTGGTACTCCACGACCTCAAGAGATTATTAATCTATAAAAATGTTCTTGCCCTCCCACAACCTCCCAGCCTATGACAATAATTATGATGGCTGCTGCAGAGTTGTATTGCTGTTAAAAATGGCAATAATAATGGTGGAATTAAATCCTCTTTCTTTATGTATAAATGCAACACTTACTTCCATGCTATTTGGATAGGATCCATTCTTTTCTAGCAGACATGGCTATGCATCATTCTTAAATATACTGTAAATCTTCTAATAATTAATAACTGCTAGAGTGCAGTTCCTTAAAAAATGAATTTATATGAATTATGAATCACCTGTAACTGAATTCATTTTCCCTTTCCTCAGCTATAAAGCCAAAATAAAAGGGAGCTGTTGTCAATTATGTATATCATTAAAAGATGTTTTTCTCTTTAAAATATTTTGATTGTTTAGCTTGACTTTTTTTTTATATTGGATTAATTCTTCAGAACCATCATTGGACTGCTTTTTCAAGACAATATATTTTCAAGATAATATATTTTGTTATGTTTGGTTTTCCAGACATAGTTTTATGTTCTACTTGTGAATTGCTTTTTATTACAAAATTAGTGCAGTTTAGGAAAAAACAGAATTAAAGAAAAATCAAAATAAATAAATATCCTATACATTACTATCATTACATTTTTATAGTCTATCCAGCTAGAATATTTGCTGCATGTATATCTATATATCTGTTATCATACATAGATATCATGTATATCTATATATCTATATTGATAGCAATTCAGAATATAGATATAATGGTGGGATCATAACATATATTGTGTTTTTAACTTGATTGTTTTTACTTCAAAAACCATTCTTCATGTTACTGCAAGTTTAAAGGAGTATGCTATGTCATCGTTCCTTAAGGACTTCAGACTATTTCACTGAATAGGTAATTTACGTAATCCAAATCTTAATTCATTCTCTATTTTTTTATCCACTAAAAAGGGAACTAGTCATATACCAAATACTACATTTTTGTACACTTTCTAACTTACATATTCTTAAACTGTTTTTTATCCTTTATTATCACTCTTCCTTTCTTATAACCCTCTATATATTAGCTACGATTTTCATCTTGTCACGGAAGCCGGGCTTCAAAAAGATTTAGCAGCTTGTCCAAAGCCACACAGCTAGTAAGCCGTAGAACAAGACTTGCTGTTTTCTGCTTTCAAAATTAAGAGGCAGATTCTGGCACTGTGGGTAATGCTTAGAAATTGACAAAATTCCAAGTGAGTAATTGAGGATGAGCTTTAGATGAAAAAGCAAAAGTGTTGGGAAAGTTATTCTAAATTCACCAAGAATCTGTAAGTTGGCTTCTCTCTGGCTCAATTTTATAACAGAGGAAGTTTACTATGAGTATTAACTGTAAAGTTTAAGTTTAAAGTTAAGTTAACTTTAAGTAAAGTTTAGAGTCCATGATATACTATTTTAAAATGTAAGATTCACTTGTTATTATCTATCTAATTTCTCACTAACTTTACTTTTACAAATAAGGAACAACAAGGAACTAAGACTAAAAATTTTAAATGATGGTCCCAAGATGTCCCAGATAATTTGTGTACAAGTGCATAAATAATATGTAATTTCTATTACAGTACTTGAAATCTACATGAAAAAACACAAAGAAAGAAAAAGAAGGGAAGAAAACCATTGGTTTACTCTGTGTCTGGTAGTTGACTCAGCAACTTGAAGATACATGCTGTATAGCTTAGTGGTCATTTGAATAGGGATACTATGTCTCAGTTGTAATTTTATCTTCTCCACAAAAAATTGAGTGTAGAATGCTGGGAAGAAATGGAGGGGCAAGGCACGGGTGAGACACTGCTGTTCTAAACCGCAGTTACTAGGATACCTAATATGTGTATTAGCCTTTTAAATGCAGAAATAATGGTCCTTTATCTGAAAAATAGTTTCACTCTCTGCTTGCTTATACCCAAATCTTGAATGTGGTGAGTTGTGTGTTTTTTTCCTATATTAATTGTCAGTGTTACAGCCTGTTAATGTTTAACTGTCACTTAACCTTAATTGAAATCTCACACCCTTTTGTACCAGCATGTTGTACAATAGAGGAGGAGTCAGATAGAAAGACAATTGTGGTAGTATGTTGGCAGTTTTCAAAAATTTTTTAAACTTTGTTGTATCATATATATATAAACCTTTGAAGGTACTGTATTTACAACAAAATGCTTACAAATAAAAAGTATCCAAATATGTATATTGGGAACCAGAAAGCGATGTCAATATAGGAAGATAGCATCCTAGGCTTCAACAAGATGTTGAGGGTGAAGCCCCCAGGCACAGTGGGCAGCAGCAGCTTTCCATAGGAGAGGATGACCCTGCAACCCTGTGGCCTGAGGCGAGGCTGAAAGGTATGCCTAGGGAGCTGGCCAAGGGCTGACGGTGGCCCGTTGCCACACCACAGAAAGGCCAGTGGATTTCCCCAGTAGACCATCTTGGAGAAAGAACACAACTTTGCTTGGGGGCTTGCTTTACTTAACACAAAGAATGCAGCCCCAGAGGAAGAGAATTTAGCTCACTTTTGTCTGGGGAAAAACTTTTTAGTGATAAATGGAGAAAGAACTCACAGCTTTTAAGCAACTACTTCTAAAACAAGGTCAAACAGAAGGATCAAGCTTCATCAAACAAGTAAGAAATATCCAGCAAGGAACTTCCTGAAGTAGTGAATATAACTGAAACTAAAACCCGGGAAGTTAGCTTAAAGTTCAGATATGAAAGAAGATCTAACATAGAACAACCAAGTATTGCTAACAAGGGGGTTTATTGGAAAAAGACTGATTAGCAGTATTTTCAGATTCTCAAAAGAAACTGACTTTTCTGCATATATCCTTAAGTACTTATCTGGAACAAAATTCATTGTCCCTACGATTTTTTGTTAATTTCAAATACTTAACACTAGATTTTAACCTTGAAAGTCAATCATAAGATTTAGGTGTACATATTAAAGGCAGTATAAGTAATGGTTCTTTTTACTAAACTGCCCTAGAAATTTGAATGCATTCATAGCTAAGTCACTGACTAAAATTATTAATTGCATAGTAACGGTGTCTGAAATTGGAGTACAGATAACACCATGTTAAAGCAGGGGCTGCCCAAAATGATCAGTTAATCTGTTGAGAGTGTGATCCAGCTCTGAAGTCATTATATCTAATTTTTCCATTTTATGTGCTTTTAATTTAGTATACCTTTGTTTGACATCTAAACAACCATGCAGAAAACAGTAGTAAGTAAGGAATGTACAAAACAGTTGTCAAACTATATGTCAGGACAGACCCTACATCACAGTGGCTTTTCCTTCTATTGTGGGTTAAATTGTGTTCCTTAAAAAGATAGTTTGAGTGTCTAACCCCCAGTAGCTGAGTATCTGACCTTAATTGGAAATAGGGTTTTTACAGATGTAATTGAGTTAAGATGAGGTCATATTGGAATAGTGTGTGTTCTAATTCAACAAAACTGGTGTCCTTATGGCAAGAGGAGACTCTGAAATACAGACACGCATGGGAGAAGGCCATGTGACAGGAGAAGCAGAGACTGCAGTGTTACAGAAGCAGAGTTTATAAGCTAAAGAACACCAACAACGATTGCCAATAAACCACCAGAAGCTAAGAAGAGGGAAACAAGGATCCTCCCCTACAGGTTTCAGAGGGAGCATGATGCTATAGACACCATGATTCTGGACTGTTGGCCTCAAGATGTGTGAGATGACATTTATGTAGTTTTAAGCCACATGACTGTGATACTTGATTATAGCAGCCCTAGGAAACAAACACAGCTACCTTTTAAGCATCCATCACATTAAGTTAAAGGATGATGTGAAATTCGCAAATCATCCAACAATACTTAATCTTATTAACTGCGGACTTTCAGAATGTAATCATAACATAAATATAGAAATGATTTTAGAACCTTTGATAATTTTGTGACTTATGAGTGAAGTTAATGAGTGATACCAAGCGGGGTTGAACAGACCTTACTGCTAGTTTCAAGAGAATTTAGAAAATAAAATTACTAAAATTCATCTCCACTCACTCTAAAATACCATTATTTCTTCACTTGTAGCACAGGTTCTTCCTTATTTGTACCTCTTGAGTTCTTGTCCACCCTTATCTGTGAGTGACTGGATACAATGAATATGGAAGATGGTCAAGATTGCTCGTGTAATTGGGCTCTGGACAACTGAAGCAAGGTCCGTTTATATCAGAGGAATTTTAGGTTTGTGTATGTATTATGACACTGTTGTGACCCAAGGGCAGTGAAGTTTCTTGAGAAAAACATGTCTCTTTCTAATTTATGAAAAAATAATAATAGCTCACCAGAGCAGAGACTTTTTTAGGGTTTGATTTAAACCTTAGGTGGATCTGGGCAGAAAACACAGACAAAAGGGAGCCTAAAAAGTACATTGAAATCTGTTTACAAACTCTATTCACTTCCGTCAGTCATTGTTCACCTTTTCTCCTTGACTTAGACAAATTCCAGACTTGTCTAAGGTGATCCTCCAAAGAGTCTCAGGGTCCGAAGGAAAAAATATAAATGAAATGCACATTGCTTTAATTCAAAGACCTGTAAAAGAAAAAAAAAAAAAAGATTTTAAGACAACATCATTAAGTCTGAGCTACAGAATAAAGAAAGAAAAATGTGCTTGTTTAAAACTCCAAATCCCTAAAACAGCTTATAGTATCTGGACCCTACCTTATTAGGAAAGTGTTAATATGTTACTTTGTAACAACATTGATGAATTAAATATCACTCATCTTCTTGCCATGATAACTCTAAGTATTTTAGATTGTATTCACTTCTATCAAAATCTATACAAAATATACCTTATAGAAACTTGAGGATCTTTGATTAACTTAAATTGGGTGAAAGGTAAAGGTACCTTGAGACAATTCAGGAAATATATTAAAAACATAAACCAGTGGGTTATAAATGGCACATAAATGCTTTATTTGTCAAGGGAGGTAATGTTTATGGTTAGATTTTTAAATGAGGTCTAAAATAATTTATAACCAAAGGTTTAGAGGAGCTAAAAAGCATAGATTTGTCTCCTACCTTTAACTTCAGACCTGAAAACACAAAACAGCATTTAACAGCAAAGACTTAAGCATAGGCAGATTGGCTCCATCAGTCATTAACTGACCTTGAGCAAACTTTCTCAACCTCAGTTTGTTTGTTCATAGGTATATGTAATCTGTCTCATAGAATTTGCATAGGCAAAAATGAGATAATAGGGGCGCCTGGGTGGCTCAGTGGTTAAAGCCTCTGCCTTCGGCTCAGATCATGATCCCAGGGTCCTGGGATCGAGCTTCACATCGGGCTCTCTGCTCAGCAGGGAGCCTGCCTCTTCTCTCTCTCTGCCTGCCTCTCTGCCTACTTGTTATCTGTCTGTCAAATAAATAAAAATCTTTAAAAAAATGAGATAATACACATAAAGTGTTAGAGTACAAAGCCTATCACATAGTAAACCCTTAGAATTGTTTCTACTTATTATTTTATATTACAATAAAAAAGAAAGCTATATACACAGAGTACCAGATCATTAAAACCTCTAGGTTTGAGACAAAATACTGATCCACTTTAATGATTTTCACACTCCCATTTTAAAGATATTAAAATTAACTATCATTATAGCATATAGTTGTAATAGCAGTCACTTTAAAAAAAAATATTTGACATAAATTAACTCCTTGAATCTTTATAGCTATCCCATGAGTTAGCCATAAATACTATGCCTGTTTTATACGTGTAAAACTGAGACACAGAGAGGCTTAGAAATTTGCCTCAGGATACACAGCAGAGCTGAATGTTAATGCTTAGAAGTCTGGTTCCAGAATCTATGGTCAAAACCTTAAGCCACACTCCTGTCATTAAAATGTACCATAGTTTGTGGATTGCTATGGCATGTATCCTGTTCATTTATTTTATGTAGAGGTTCATATAAAGTTTAATTCCATACTTACCTTCTTCTCTCTTAATAGGAATGTGCTGTGTTTTTATGGTATTTAACCAATGTAAATCAGATAGTTTGACCTTCAGTTAACTCAAAGAAAATATTTGTTCACAAATCTGACTTTTAGCTTCACTCTAAAAGCCCTTTTATTCACGGGGAAAAGAGCTAAAAGAAAACAAGGGAGTATGGCAGGGATGCTTACACAAGGAAGCCCTTATAGTTTAAATGTCTGTGCTTCTAACAAAGCAAGAACCCAGCGATTATAATTCACAAAAGAAAGTTGGTTGGCAACTGGAATTCATAATAAATCTCAGGGTCAGACCACAGGCTCACAGAGGGAAAAATTATATAGAAAGGAGGAAGAACTTTTTTTTTCACCATATCATTTCCTGCATAGAGAGCTTTCCTAAGAGATTTATGCAGAGTCATATCTATAGCAAAAAGAAAAGGGTGCTCTGTCCTTAGAATCAAAGCCAAGGAAAGAATGAAGAATAGAATAGAAACAATAAGCTCTGTCTTCTTATAGTTTTGTATGAAAAGGAAGTGAAAGTGTCTCTGACGCTCCCATTAAATGCAGTAAACTGTTTTAGGAAAAGGATTATAATGAAACCATTTCAACAAGCTTAAAGAAATAATACTATTCTCAATTTCATTAAAACTTCAGTAGGTTTAAATGTGTTCACATTTTTCAACTTTATATTCAAAATTTTTCAAATAAGAACATTGATAGGAGTCCTTCACCTGGTGTGTTTTGCTGTAGTCATCCAAAATAAATGCAGTTTTCTTTAAAAAAAAATGAACTTGTTCAAAATATTTACTTGAATAGCCAGTTTTAACATAATTGTTTACTACCCAAATTTTAAAATATCACTATATTTTTCTTTTACATGTAACACATGTTCATTGTAAAATTTCAGACAGCATTTAACAGTATGTAGAAATATTAACTGAATTCTTGTCACTCATAAGTAAACCCTGTTAACATATTCACATACCATACATTGTCATTATTTGTTGTTATAAAATTATATTCTTCTAATATAGACATAATTACATATTTTAGGCTTAATAGCATATAATAACAATGATGTTAGTACCACAAGTTTTCTTTTTTTTTTTTTAAGATTTATTTATGTATTTGACAGAGAGCCTGAATAGGGAAGAAGGGCAGAGGGAGAGAAGAGTGAATCTTAAGGAGACTGAACTGAGCCCAAAGTGGAGCTCGATCTCCTGACCTGTGAGATCGTGATCTGACCTTAAACCAAGAATTGGTGCTTACCTGACTGTGCCACCCAGGTGCCCCAGGAGCACAAGTTTTTAAAGCAATTTCATAGTGAACTGCTTTTCAACTTTCTCCTATTACAAACAAAACTACAAATAATATAAAGATATCTTTTAACACTTTCCAATTGCTTCCTTTGGATACATGCTTGTAATGGTTGAATAATATAAATAATGTATGAAAGAGCATTCATGTTTTAAACTTTTCAATACATATTTCCAAACTGCGTTCCAAAAAATGAATTAACATGCATTTCCCCTAGTAATGTAAGTAAACATCCTTTTTTCAAATATCCTTGTCAATAGTGGAAATAGCCAAGGGACAGCTCTCCTGCCTATTCTTCGTGACCCTTTAAAAGAATTTTCCATAAATATTTTGGACCTTTCAAACAACCCTTTACTCCATCCTACATAGAAGCAAATTAATAGTTTGATGTTAACAGTTCATTGTCCATCTTTCTTTATGGAGAGAAGCTAATGTGGGCGGGGGAGGGGATTTGCTCTTCCTTGATGGTCTGTATTGTCATTTGAGCAAGCATCACAGTTGCCAGAATCCCCTTGCCTGTGTGATTCCAGGTTAGAGTTTTTCAACAGAAAGCTTACTCGAGATTTGAAAGTTACCATCAGAAACTATTATTTTTTTAAGATCATACACTTTATATTTCAAGTTTTTATTTAAATTCTAGTTTGTTAATATATACAGTAAAATAGATTTCAGGTGTAGAATTTAGTGATTCATCACTTACATGTAACACCCAGTGCTCATTACAAGCACCCTTCTTAATACCCATCACCCATTTAGCCCAACCCCATACACCTCTCCTCCAACAACCTTCAGTTTGTTCTCTATAATTAAGAGTCTCTTATGGTTTGCTCCCCCTGTCTCATTCCCTTTCTTTTTATTTTTTCCTTTCCCCTATGTTCATCTGATTTTTTTCTTAAATTGCACATATAAGTGAGGTCATATGGTATTTGTCTTTCTCTGACTTATTTTGTTTAGCATAATGTAGTCTAGCTCCATCCTCTTTGTTGCAAATGGCAAGATTTTATTCTTTTTGATCAGGCATTGAAAGACAATGACAGTGATCACAGATGTTCTCAGGAGGGCTCAGCCTCCTCTCATTATTCTCTATTCCACAACTTGCAAACTGCTGGCCCTGCTGACCAAGAGAGTCACCATACCCTTCACAAGACACTTGAATGCAGAACCACTGAAGAAACAACTCCAGTAAACTTCTTTACCAATGTTCTTAATGGTCCCCATTGCTGGTTAGACAGATGCTGCTTGGTTTCTCAGATCAACTGGTTGTGACTTTTCTGATAATCCAACTCTCCCTTTCATATATTCATCTCCTCAGCTGTTCCCACAGTTAATTAATGTTTAATTCCTATAATAAATCCTTTATCTGATATTTAATCTGAAATTCTCTTCATAAACCCTGCCTGCTTCTCTTTCCCTCTCCATCTAGACCAGTGAGAGATAATAGCTTAGTTAAATCTCGGTAGTATACAAACTAAAACTTATCCTCCATGGGCTGTCCCAAAGACTGGACTAGGTTAAGGGGAAGACTGGAATTAGCAAACCCATTTTGGTTCTCATACTAACGTATGTTTGTCAGCTAATTCTTTATGTTTGTTCTCCTTCTGTGGACTTTTAAATCCTGTCAATTGGTATAGAATGCAAAGGTGAAAAAGTAGGTATTGTCAACCATCCCTTTTTTAACTACTGTAAGAGGTACTGTGATTCTTCTTTCATTTACTGATTTAATGAGTAAAATCAAGTACTGTGACTTCTAGACTTATTTAAATATTAATGAGATTAGATATTACCTTCATTTGTTTATTAACCATTTGCCCTGTGATGTAAGTATTGATTTATGCATTATAGCCAGTGTTTGACTTACTTAATTTTCACTTTGATTTGACAATTACATATGCTAAATTTTGTCACTTCATTTTGTAAATTTATTTATTGTTTTACATCAAATATATAGAAAACAAATAGTAAAAATAGACATAAAAACCCTTTGCACTTTATAGAGTACTTTTGAGAAAATGAATATACAAGTTACAGATTTGCAAAGAATGTTTGAAAATCATCTATTTGTCAAAGAACTTGTAGCCAGAATATTTTTTTTTAAATCTTATCACTCAATAATAAAAATCAACACTGGTTTCACAAAAAAAAAAAAAAAAAATATGGAGGATATATATGAATAAACAATAAAGACATAATATGATGCTTGACATCACTGAACATTAGGGAAAGATTAATTTAAACCAAAATGAGAGATATTGTTCCCCCTCCCCCTAGAATTGCTACACTCAAAAAGACAAACAATAACAAATATTGGTGAGAATGTGGAGAAATTAGGATCTCATACACTGCTGGTGGAAATGCAAAATAATGCACTCACTTTGGAGACGTATTTGACAATTTCTCAAAAAATTAAGAGAAATGAAACATGTCCACACAAGACATGGATATGATCTTCATAGCAACATTATTCACAATAGCCAAAAATGTGTAAACAATCGAAATTTCCTTCAATAGGTAAATGAAGCAAACAATACAGGACACATTCACACAAAACATAACTAGTAATCAATAAAAACAAAGTATGAAGTATTGATACATACTACAACATAGATGAACTTAAAAGCATCATGCCAAGTGAAAGAAGCCAGATGCCAGAAACCATATATTGTATGATGACATTTATATGAAATATCCACAAAAAGCAAACCTATAAAAGCAGAAAGTGAATTAGTGGTTGTCTGGGACTGGAGATGAGAATTGTAACTGCAAATGGGTCTGATGGACCTCTTTTTGAGATCATGGAAATGTTTTAGAATTATATTGCACTTGTGGTTGTACAATTCTGTAAATTTACTAAAAATCATTGAGTAGTACACTTAAAAATGAGTGAGTTTTATGGTATGGAAATTATATCTCAATAAAACTATTAAAAATAGATAGACAAAAAATTTAGTTAGTATTATCCCTTTTGGGATGATAGCTATAAACATGATTGATATTTACTTGTGCAATACAGACTTATCAAATGATTAGCTGATTTTCCCAGAATCACTAAAACAGGACAGTCCAGCAAATCAATCTTTCTAAACCATTGGGTATTTAATTCCCAGAGAACATGAAATTGAAATCATAAATCATTGTAATGTGCCAAAATATTTAACTTTGCTTTTCATGTATTTTAAGACAAATTACGAATCATTAAACTATTTTTAGTAAAATTTGTATATTGAAACAAAAAGAGCTTTACTAAAATGAACTGCAACATTTTAAAAACTGAAGCCATAGTTCTTTTTTTATATCAGTGTGAAAAGAAATGAGAAGACATGATTATTTTACATAAAGGTTACCCAGTGAACTGTAAAATAAAGTACCAAATTTAAACTTTCTTTGAAACTTCCTTTTCGGATGGCAAAGTTCTATAGTACATATTCTAAGTCTTAAGCATTGCCAGAAATTCTAAGAACGTGTGTCTTTGGGGATATAAGCACCATTTACTTGTCTTGCTTCAGATCATTTCATGATAGAGATCCAGGAGGAAAACAAGCAAGTCAAAGGAAGGAATAGAAGATAAAGAAACCAGAGACAGAGGATCAAAGTGCTTTCTTCATTTATATATTTATTTTTAACCAAGGATTGTCTTTGAAAAACCACAGAAGAATGATTCAAAACAACTGTGTACATGGAAGCTGAAAAACAGAAGATAGAGGAATAAATTGAAAACAATAAAAAATAAATGCAGCTGTAGGAAGCCCTCAGTATTTCAGTATCTGTGCTATAGAGTTTTCTTAGATTTTCTTTCACTTTTTGGACTTTCTCCTATGTAAAGAGTTATTTATATCCATGTTCCTCTGTTTTCTTACTGAAGTTCATTCTTACCATTCTCTTTAAAAAACAACAATATTTCTACTGCGGATTCTGCATGTGTGTGTGTGTGTGTGTCTTCTTAAGGTATTTTTACCAGCATTAATTTGACCTGATCTTCACAATTAGATGTGATGTAAGTGAGCAGATATAATTATTCTTGTTTTCTACACACCCACCCACACACACACACACACACACACACACAAATAAGATAGATAATGCATGTGGTAACGTCACAGAGCTGGCAATATGTGAAGTTAAAACTTAAAGCCAGATCTTAAGAACCCAGGACTTAAAGTCCAGTAATTTTTGTTTTGTTTCATTATTAGGACAGTATGTTCACAAACAGTACCACTTTATCTTGATTTCAAAAATAGAATATGATGATTAATCTGCCAATTGATCTCCAAATGGCCTGAGAACAAATTCAGCTGTGACTTTCAGTGAAACATAACTGATGGGGCACCTGGGTGGCTCAGTTGTTTAAGCCACCAACTCTTAATTTTGGCTCAGGTCATGATCTCAGGGTCCTGAGATGGAGCCCCATGTCAGAATCCACTGTCAGACTGGAGTCTGCTTGAGATTCTCTCTCTCCCCCCACCCCCGCCTCTGCTCCTTACCCTGGTCATGTACTCCCTCTATCTCTAAAATATGTAAGTCTTTTTTAAAAAAAAGAAATATAACTAATATTATTTTAGAAAATGAAGTAATTGTTTTATACTGAAACACTCAATTATTTCTAATATAAAATGTATTGCAATCTACCATTGAATGACTGATTTTGAGGCATCAGAAAAATTCCTTATTTTCTATGTATTGAAAACATACAAGAAAAAATATGTATTTAATAAATGTTCAAATTTGCAGTAACTTCAGGATTCTTCAAATTAGCACCACAAATAGAATTCTACAAATTTTCACATTTTTAAAAAATTGTTTATTTTAAAAAAGAAAAAAATTATTTTATCCTGAAAAAGAAATACAGACATTAAGTATTTATTAATTAAATCCATATTTAACCCCAACCCCACTGCCAAAGCAAAACATACCAACACATGGCCTTAAAACAATATACTTTCCCTCAGTTCTTGTGGTTGATTCATTGCCTAAACTTTGAAACAAGGGAGAACATTGCTACTTTGTATTGCTGTTACTAAACTCAAACCAGATGGGTCATACTGAATAATGTAGCTGATTTATTTTTTAAAAAATGTATTAGACATCTAGAAAGTACCATAAGTATCATTATAAACTTTAAGAGTATATTTTTCCTTATTGGGATGAATTTCACCAGTCAGACTGAAACTACTGTCAAGGTTAAATCTTTTATTTTCAATGATTCCAATTATTTTGACTACCAAGTGCTTTAATTATCTCAAGAAGGCAATTAATAAGCTCCATTCAACAAATCAAAAATCCCCATCAGTTTCTGCAGCATTCAAATCATCTTTCTTTATGTCATAAATGAACAGTCTCTATAGACTATTTTCTCACTTCTTTTCACTTTTAACCTTAAATGTCAAGAGGATGGACATTGTGCCTTAGGTCAATGGGTTTCCCAGTCTAGGTTAGCTTTTTCCTTTGAGCTGCATTGTCTGAGCTCACAAGTATGTGGAAAATAAATTTATAGTTTATCCTACCTATGAAAATAATATTTTATTATTTTATTCTTTTGAAGAGGAACATTGTTTCCAAACATTCTTCTTAACCCTCATAGGAACTGATTTCTGGGATCAGCTTTGTCACTTAAAAGTTCTAAGATGAAGGAAGAGTCTTTCAATCATTTATAAAATAAAAATTTTCAATTAAATATTACTCTGCCTCAAAAGCATTTAATAGGGGCGCCTGGGTAGCTCAGTGGGTTAAGCCACTGCCTTCGGCTCAGGTCATGGTCTCAGGGTCCTGGGATCGAGCCCCGCATCAGGCTCTCTGCTCTGCAGGGAGCCTCCTTCTTCCTCTCTCTCTGCCTGCTGTTCTGCCTACTTGTGATCTCTCTCTCTCTCTCTGTCAAATAAATAAGTAAAAAATTTAAAAAAGACCATTTAATAATATATAATTATTCTATATGCAAATATATTCTGAATAGAGAGTGGTCCCCATGACATACAAAAAAAATTGACAAATTCCCTAAAGAGCTATCTATCACCCATAAACAATCTCACATTTCCCCCAAATGCCTTTTAGTCCTGATTTTCTTGTAAACAGGGTTTGTCTTATAATAAAAATTTTTAAAAGTATCAAATCATTTATATCTAATATGTTTCCATTACTATTTTCACTAATACATTGGAGTAGATGTTTTTAACCTTGGAGGGAACCTTGTTAAGTGAAGAAAGAAAAAGCAAAAGAGGATTAGACTGAGGGTATCAAAAATAAGTTTCTCTTCTTGGATAATTTTGGCACAGATTATCACATTCCTCAACTAGCATTTCTTAACGTTTCATTTTCAAAATACAGAGGAACATGAGGATATAACAAAATAGATTGTGAAATATCATGTTAGAAAATCAACTAAAAAATTCAGTCCAGGGGCACCTGGGTGGCTCAGCGGGTTAAGCCTCTGCCTTCGGCTAAGGTCATGATCTCGGGGTCCTGGGATTGAGCACTGCATGGGGCTCTCTGCTCAGCAGGGAGTCTGCTTCTCCCTCTCTCTCTCTGCCTGCCTCTCTGCCTCCTTGTGATCTCTGTCTCTCTGTCAGATAAATAAATAAAATCTTTAAAAAAAAAATTCAGTCCATGAGTATTATTTCTTAATTTCTTACTTCAGTAGTTAGGTGTGACTTTCAATGTATTGTTTTATTCTTCATGAACCACAAAGAAAAGTAGTACATGCAGTGAAGCATAAGGTTTGGTTTCCTCTGTCATTATCAATGCTTTGCATACAACAAATGTTATTAAGAGTCATAAAACTATATAGCCATGGTATAGGGCTCAGTGACCTCCCATGATGGTGAATTCAACAGATTGACTTTATGGAGCATAGAGCAGAATTCGTCTTTTTTTTTTTTTTTTTTTCCCCTTTCAAATTTATGAGTTAGCATTCTATGTGAACTCATCTACCTTGCTTAAATTGAACTCTATAGATTTGCCACTTACCATGGGTCATAAGAAAAATCAGTAGTCATACTATATAATTCTGAGGCCAGAATTTGATTCAGAGGTAACTAGAAATAATTTACTGAATTGTGGAAAAATATATACTTAATATTTACTAAAAATTAGAAATGGGAGATGCAGATATATTAAACAGAATCCTTTCTTATCCAGGTACCTGTATTCCTCACAATATTAAAAAAAATGTTATTTTCCTTTTCATACTATTACAGTAACCTGAACGAGAAAGAGTATTCAGTGGGGAAACTCTCAGCTAAATACCCATGACTTAATAGACTGCTTTCATGTCCTGAGGCTTTTGGGTAATAACACATATTTAGTTGGGAAGGATATGGGGTAAGTGATGTTTAATAAACTATTTGTACCTTTGGAAGTTGAGAAAGACCCTCAAGAGAATGCTAGTCATCTTCTCTAAACTGCATCTAGAGCCAACGTACTCACTACTGCATCATGAATGCTTGTGAGGTGTATCACAGGGAGTATATTATAAATAATAAACAACTGAAGTGTGAGAATGCTTAATTTAACTAAAATGACAGGAAATTCATGAATGTCTCCATAGTATTTTACTCACTTGCTCTTAGATAGTCCAACTCCAGAGGGAAAGAGGAACTTTGTTTCTGTAACTTTTTTAAAAATTCCAGTATATACTATTTTATGTCATTCTTGAATATTTGGAATTAACTTTTTTTTTTAAACACATGTAAAGTCTTGTGAGATTTGGCTTGCATATGAATTAGAACTAAGCCAAATAACCTTCTGATATTGGCCATAGGCAGAAAGTGGTCTCACTATACAGATTGCTAAACTGATAGGATGACCAAAACTATCATATTAACTTCTCACCTTCATTTACTTTCTCCACAACTCAATTCTTTATCTGTGAAACAAACAGGCTGGTAATTGAGTGTGGACTCTCTGCCTGTACTTTCAAGATTTTTGAAATAGGTTTACAGAAATCGGGATGAGATTGATGAGATTCATTGTAACAGAGAAAATGAGAGTCTCCTGACCATTTTCTGGCAATCCAATCTATTGCAGTTAGAAAAAGAAGCTGTGTATAATCTATGGAGCTCCTGGTTGTAACAATATTAATAACACTTAACAGTGATAGAGTAAGAGTTCCCAGCATCAGTCATTTCTTCTTATATCACTCATAGAAACTTAAAAAGATGAATAAAAAATATTTGCAGGTTTCTCTTTTGAAGGCTATTTTTTGCTGACTTTGAAGGCATTAGATGGCCATTGCATGGGCCATTTGGAAGAAAGTTGCCTCAAATGTAAGCATAATGACTCTAAAGAAGTAGAAAAATGAAGTCCACATTAATCTCATTGTAACCATCATCTAGATTGCTGATAGAGATATTTGCCGAAGAGAATCCCAAGATCCTATATAGCCTCCTTATAAAATTCCTGTTGGACTATATTTCCAGTGCAATTTAATATGGTTCATTTTATTTATGAGGACAGCATAATTTCAAAATTCAATTAGGAAATTCTACATATTGGGTTTTTCTTATTATTTTATTTCAAATAAAAACTACTAATCATTAAAAACTCAATTTCATATTTTATTAGATGGAATAGATTTCTGAATTTATGAGTAGTATGTCAGATGACAGTTTATGTACCTCCAAACACAGAATCAGTTTTTTTTTTCCCCTAAAGTAATCTCTGTACCCAATGCGAGGCTCTAACTCATTATCTGAGATCAAGAGTTGCACTCTCCACCAACTGAGGCAGCCAAGTGCCCCACAGAATCAATTCTGTAAAGTTCAGTGACATCCTACTTTGTATATTTTAATACATAGAAGTTTTATATCTAGCTAATGCTGATTAATCATTTTGTATAAGAATCTCCTCCTGACAGGGCAGGAGGTAACATTTCTGCAGAACGATTATATTAGAAATTTCATCAGACTTTGGTTGCAGCACACATGGCATACATTTCTGAATCTAGAAGTCATGTAATAGAGGTCAATAATAGAAAACAGAAATACTTGAGACTGCATTCTATTTTAAAGCTTAAGGTGGTTATATTGTTTTGTTACCAGTTGCTATACGTGAATATAAAATTTGATGTTGAGTTTCCTAGCTGTCAAAGAGAAAAAAGAACAGAGACAAAAAAGAAGAAAATACCAATTATTTTCCTTTTCTTTTTCCTCTTTCCCAGAAGGGTATGTATTAAGAAGATTTTGAACAACAGTCTTTCTTGTAACATCCTAAGATAAAATTCAAAGACAAAACATTGTAGGTGAACTTAGAGAAAGTAATTCTACGAAAAGCTACATTGATATGATATAATCGTGTATATAGATTGTGGCCATTTGACTTCATATTTACAATAATAGGATTTAGTCTGCCATTTAAATGATATTTTTAAGATATAATTTCTTTCCAAATAGCCTTCAGTAGGAGCCAGTAGCAGATTGAGAATGATTCTTGAACCAGTCTGGAAAAGCTGACTCTCTATTATTTGTTAAGATCAAATCCATGAGCATTGGATGCCAGATAAGAAGAGTAAGATAGAAAAATAAATTGGTTTAGCAGGAGAGAGAAGGTGGCCAGAAGTAAGAGGAAAACAGGAAAAAGATGAAGCTATTTTGAATACAGGAAATATAATAACAAGATAAGAGGAAAAGGATCAGGCAAAAATGCAGGTGTTGGAGAGTCAGGGCAAGAATGTGAAAGAGTACTGTTTTAGGTATGTTACTTCGTACTAATTGCCATTTATAAAATTAACAGCAAAAAGCTGGAAGGGCAGAGTAATGTGGCAGCCAAGATTAATGCTGATTAATCGTTTTGTATGAAAATCTCCTCTTAACATGGCAGGAGATAACATCTCTGCAAAACAACTAAATTGGGTATTTCATCAGCTCTGTTTAGTGATTAACTCTCTCTTCTTAGGACTGCACATGGATATTTCATTAAGTCTCAAAATAGTTGCTTTCTGTTGGGTCCTTATTGTTAGAAGTAATAAATGCTATTTTTGATGCTGTTATATTATCTTTCCAATTACCAAGAAGGAATAAAAACAAATGAAAAATGATAATTTGCCACTTGTGGACCATTAAACACAGCCTATACATGTATTCTGCAGTTTAGGACAGCAGCTGAGGCCATTGTGGGCTAGTTTTCTTTTATAAAATTGCCTTTTTTTTTTTTTCCCCTCATAGGCTTTGTGATACAGGTCATTCTACTTTTCTTGATTTTACTTTTTGATAAAACCTGCCTGTTATTTCTTAATATGCTTTGTGTTTCTCACTGTCATTTATCTTCACTTGCCTCAAAATGTAAAATTTAAAAAGAAAAATTAAAAATATTAGTTATATAGATGTTTACCTGTGGAAAAATAAGATTATGCAGTTTTTCAGTTTGATGCTATTTATTTATTTTTGGCCTTTCAATGTAATGGTTCAGCAGACTGCATTGGGAGCCTACCTTGTTCCAGGAACTGTGGATATACAAAGGGGACGTGTCGCAAGCTCTCCCACTGAGCATTTATTTAGCAGAAAATGTGGACAAGTATAATATGATTTCTGAGATAAAGGGCCAGTCCCTGGTGTGCACAATGGAAGTAAAACATGGACACACAGAAATTAGGGCTAGACGAGGCCCAAGAGATGATCTAGTTCCCTCTTTGTAAATGAGGAATCTGAAGAGCATGGAAGTTAAGTGATTTGCCCAAAGCCATATAGGGTGTTTGTAACAGAGCCAATTGTTGATGGTAGAACAAAGATTTTTTGACATGGCCTAGCACTCTCTACTACAACACACAACCATTTGACTCAGAAGTTGGCAAATTAATTTCACCCTTTAGGGTTTAAGTTAACCCATGGCTTCTTCACTTTCATGTCCTGTCCCACTGACACACACTCCTTTCTTTACATATTTACCTTTTTTTAAAAAAAAAAAAAAACCTTAAGTGTTCAAGAAACTATTGGACTGAGAGGAACTTTGATTATCTATAAAACACCAGAGTCATCTTGAAAAATCAACTGATCCTTAGGAGTTGCATCTTGATAATTTAAGTTTAAATTAATCAGAAGAGTAGAGGTGGAGGGCCAGATTGGCATTCTCCTCTGCAAACACCTTATTTCATCAGTGTGCAGAGTTCCAACTAATTGCAATAAGAACTCCATGTACAGAAGCATGAACAGGGTGCAAGATGCATATTAATTTTGTAAAGCATTTCCCCCAGTTACTTTTTTTTTTTTTAAATTAAAGGGGGAAGTGTGTGGTTAAATAATTCCAGACATCCAAAGAACACCAAATGTAGTTGGGTTCCCTAATTAATATGTGTTTTACAGAGAGGAACGCTTGTAAGTTTGAAAGCATTGGGGAGTTTGATGTTATTTTTGAAATAAATTTTTAATTAAATTTTCCTTAATTGAGCATACTGAAATTCCAGTAAAGGATGCCTATAAAGTACTCCTTGGGGTGTGGAGGAGATCCACAGAGGTGTGGAGAAATATGTGAATTGGGCTGAGTATCTCATTAATTCTCATGACACCCTGGGAAGAAGATAGGAAGCATAATGTGCAAGACACAATTCACTGAAGTAAAATGACCTTGGAGGGAATGTGAAAACCTTTGATGTCTGGGGACTAAAGGAAGCTTAACATGATTTATTCCTACCAACCTACTTCCTCTCCCTTATGTTCCACCAGTAAATTAGGCATAATCTGAGAATGTTGAGTTCCTTTGCCCTGGGCTTATATGGCAGAAGTAGTTTTGTTGTTGTTTTTTTTTTGTTTTTTTTTTTTAATAAAGACAGGTAAAATATATCTTTTTGTTGTTGTTTTTATCAGAGTAAACAATTCAATTTAGCATTTATTACCATGTTCAAGGCATTGAGTGTGCCATGTGGGAAGTGTGAAAATTAGTACCACAGCATTTCTTCTCTGTCTCTCTTCATCAATATGTCAGAACTTCTATCATAATTCCAAAACTATACAAAGCCACAAAAATTTCCAATCCTTTCTCACTTAATGTAATTTCCATTAAGACTCATACCACAAATGGGTGAGTTTTCACATAAGTTCAAGGTCTGCTCAATACCATGCTAGATGTTAAAGTGAATATAAGAGACAAAGGAAATTACTTTGACTGCAGGCACTTACAATAAAACAAAAAGAAACAAGAGGTTAAATGAATAGTTGCATAGAAAAGATAAATCTGTGATTATGTAAACCATGTGAACTTCATGAACAAGATAGGATTGGTACATACTGATTAGATTCTTAAATGAGTCTCAACACCCATCCTACCAGGATGAACCCTGAACCCAATTTTCTTAAACTTTTACTCTTGGATTATCACCCAAGTAACAACCACAAAATATGACATATTCATTCTAGATGTCAAGTCAAAATGAAAATCACTGGGACCAGGTTTAATGGAGATTTAATAATGTAAATTGGAAAAGTTCATTTGCCTTTTAAACTTGTAGTAATTTCTATGAGACTCAGGATCCCTGTCAATATAGAACAGTAAGTTTAAAAATATCCCATGCTTTTTCTAATCAATGAATATCATAAAAAGAAATTAACAGTAATGTATGGTTCTCAAATACACATAACATTATTATTATTACTTTATTTTATTTTTGAACTCCAAACTTCTCAAGGATAGCTTCTGTCTTATTTATTATTTTGTCTGGAAATCTTGCCTGCTTTATTGACACATAGGTTGCCAATGAATAGTAAATACTTGCTGATGGATAAATAAATGAATGTATTTTTGCCTCATTCTACAATATATATTTTTAAGATTTTACTTATTTATTTAACATAGAGAGACAGAGAGAGAGGGAACACTAGCAAGGGGATTGGGAGAGGGAGAACCAGGCTTCCCGTTGAATAGACAGCCCTTCGTGATGCTCTACCCTGGGACTCTGGGATCATGACCTGAGCTAAAGGCAGACGCTTAACTGACTGAGAAAATCAGGCAACCCATTGTTCTATAATATTAATGAATTAACTGTCATAATAATTTTTTTATGTGTGTGAGCTATTTAGGATAACCTGCTTTAAGTCAACTTAGAAAAAATATGACTATTTTTATTTGCAAAATAAATTTTACTGAAAGATTTATCAGGATCTATCCTTTAGAGTTTTTATCTAATATATTCAGAAGTAAAATTTGACTTACCAAGTACAATATACATAGTTTTCTGTCAGTATATCCATTTTATAAAATAAGGAATCTGTACTGAGCTAATCGATGTTATAACCACTTGATTTATTGTTTGCATTGTAATTCTGTACAGATTACAGCAAGCATGTTTTTAAATAAATAACATTCATTTTAATAGTTTAATTTAAAATGATATAAAAAATATTTTATGCTTGGGGCGCCTGAGTGGCTCAGTGGGTTGGGCCGCTGCCTTCGGCTCGGGTCATGATCTCAGGGTCCTGGGATCGAGCCCCGCGTCGGGCTGTCTGCTCAGCGGGGAGCCTGCTTCCTCCTCTCTCTGCCTGCCTCTCTGCCTGCTTGTGATCTCTCTCTGTCAAATAAATGAATAAAATCTTTTAAAAAAAAATATTTTATGCTGAAACTTAGCCCCAAACTTCAAATAGCACAATGTAATTTTCTTCACTAATTTACATCCTATTTATCTTTTCTTAGCCCCATTTTCTTCTATTTGACCTATAGATTATAATCTTCCTATTTAAGAAAACCTCTAAAACTCATTCTTAAGTTCATAGATAACCTTTAACAAAACATGCTGAGATTTAGAAAAGTATTTTTCTTCCTTCTTTGTACTATGTTTTATTAAATAGCCTCTAGTCCAAGTGTCTAGATAGCTCATGTAGGAAATATTATATGAATAGCTATGGATAGATATCTGCTTTCTGAACTTGAAAAGTATAACTATTAATCTAAAATAATAATATCACAATTATTTATATAACACCTTATCAAGCAAGCTATTAATGAAGGAAACTGGAAGAAAAAAAAAAAAAAGGTAAATCCAAAGGAGAAGTCCACAAGAAAAGAAAAATTACATTTTGCAAAATATCACATAAAATAACATTTTAAAGTCCCAAAATATATTATGTGGTTGCTCAGTGATATTTCTGGTTTTCTTACCTCATGGAAATTTTATGGGAATAATACTATGCAATTTTGACATGTTTAAAATTTATAAGAGATATCAAAGCGTTGTGACATTCATTGCCTTTTTTATTAGAGCAGATAAAAATGGACTATAGGTTATGACATTTCCTTTCAATGAAAATTCTAAAAATCACTCTTAAGTGTACAGATAACTTTCAATATCATATCATACTGGTTCTTTGGAGAGAATTGCTCTCTTCTTTTCTCTGTACTTTTCTCATATAACACACTTGTCAAGGTGTCTAGGGAATACACGTTACAACATTATACTGATAGAAACAGCTAGGTGGGCGTTCTTCACCTTTAGACGTAATAAATTCCAAACTAAAATAAGCATGAGTATCAAAATAACCAAAACCTTCCTGATTTTGACTTCTAATGATAAATTTATTTAAGATGTTCAAGATAGATTTAGAATAAAAACCTTTTTTACTGAAGGCCTTTATTGGGAACCAAGTTGAATTAATTTATTAAAGCTAAATGATGGAGGTAGGGGCGCCTGGGTGGCTCAGTGTGTTAAAGCCTCTGCCTTCAGCTCAGGTCATGATCCCAGGGTCCTGGGATCAAGCCCCACATCGGGCTCTCTGCTCATCAGGTATACTGCTTCCCTTCCTCTCTCTGCCTGCCTCTCTGCCTACTTGTGATCTCTGTCTGTCAAATAAATAAAATCATTCAAAAAAAAAAAAGCTATATGATGGAGGTAAAATAAAAGGAATACTTGATATGCAAGAGAGATATTTTGGATCACAAATAAGATATTATTATATTACCATTGGAGATAGAAATGAGTAAAACTAAGAAGGAGGAACAAATTGTATCATAAAATGAGTGATGAAGAGTAAATATTGAGAAATAAAAAGAGAGAAGACTCCTGCAAATATAAGAATACCATTTTGAAACACTGTTATCAATCACAACAGACTAAGTGTGAGTGCTGCCTTCGGGCCTAGAAATAAGGAAATACCTGGGCCAAAAACATTTTCACCCAGATACCTCATAGTCACAGGTATAGCACTTCAGTTGACAAATCTAGAATAAAAACATATAAATGACTCCAGAATCCTCTGTAGTAATTACAAGAATATAAAATAATAGATGATATACCTAAGGGAAGTATTTTGTTTTCATTACTTTGAATTAATATAAGGAAAAGAACTTATAAATGTAAATACTTTTACAATGTAGGAGTGTTCTTTATCAAGGTACTAGAAGAGATATCAAAAAAAGAAAAGAAAAGGAAGAGAAAGGATTTAGACAATTGCCTAATTATTGTGTCTAGAACCTCTAGTACATTGTTGAATAAAAGGGGTTACTGTAGGCATTCTTGTTTCTAATTTGAAGAGGAAAGCATACATTATTTCTCCATTAAGCATAATGCTAGCTCTGGGCTTTCTGTAGATATTCGTTTTTTTTTTTGTTTTTTGTTTTTTTTAAGATTTATTTATTTATTTGAGAGTGAGAACATGAGAGACAGAGCCTGAGGCAAGAAGGGTCAGAGGGAGAAGCAGACATCCCACTTAGCATGGAGCCAGATGCTGGACTCCATTGCAGTACTCATGGTCATGATCATGACCTGAGTTGAACTCAGATTAATTGAGTTAACCTGAGCCACCCAGACGCCCTTTCTGTAGATGTTCTTTATCAGATTGAAGATTTTCAGCCATTGGCTTTTGACATAATTCCTCTCTGCCCCTCATACACACACACTTATTCTCTCCTTCTGGGACTCTGATGACACAAATGTTAAATCTTTTATTATATTCCACATGTCTCTGAGGCTTTGTTATTTTTTCAGTCTCTATTCTCTCTGCTCATTTAAGCTGATATTTTCTTTCTTTCTTTTCTTTTTTCTTCTTCTTCTTCTTTTTTTTTTTTTTTTGGTAAGATTTTATTTGTTTTAGAGAGAGTGCACACGTTGGGAGAGGGTGAGAGGAAGAGAATCTCAAGTAGAATCCATGCTGAGGGCAGACTTGATCCTACAACCCTGAGACCATGACCTGGGTTGACACCAAGAGTCTGAAGGTTAACCGACCAAGCCACCCAGGATCCCCTAAGTTGTATAATTCTATTATGCTCTTCAAGTTCGCTGACTTTCTCTTTCTTCTCCATCCTGCTGTTGAGCCCATCCATTAAGTTATTTTGATTTCAGATATTGTAAATTTTAGTTCTAACATAGTCATTTGATTCATCTTTACATATTCTATTTTTTTGCTGAGGTTTTCCATCTTTTGGATTTGTTTTAGGCATGTTCATAATATTCACTGGAGCATTTTCATAAGTGCTTTAAAATTCTTGTCATATAATTCTCAAATTCATGTCATCTTGGTATTGGTATCTCTTTGTTTGTTTGTTTGTTTTTGTTTTTCATTCAGTTTGAGATCTTCCTGTTCATGATACAATGAGTTATATTCAACTGACACCTGGACATTTTCAGTACTGTTAGACTGGATCTCATTTAAGTTTTGTGTTTTAGCTGGTTTCCTCTGGTACTGCTCTGGTGGTTGAAAGGGGGCAGATGTGCTACCTTATTACTGCCAAGTGGGGTGGAAGTGTAAATACTCCACTCAGCCTCTTTTGACACCCAACCATGAAGAGTTCTACCTGACTATTGGGCTGGATGGGAATTGAGACTCCAGACTAAGCATCTGCTGATACAACCCTGATTGAGGGGGAGAGGGACACATTCTTTCTACTCCCCACTATACTCTACTGACAGGGGAAGTGAAAGTATTTCTAGCTTCCTACTCATTCTTCTCTGACACCACTTTGGTGGGTGAATTGGGTCACCTGGATAAGCCTGAAAAAGTTGGGACATCTAAACTCATGACTTGGTAAACTGGGATGGGGCTGCAATTTGTTCTGCAGTGTTTGACTAGAGTAAAGTTACCATCAAAAGTTTTTCTGTCTTGCTAGGCTACCTTTTTCCTGGTCTTTTGGTCACAGAAAACAAGCTTTTCTTGTGAACCTTTATTGACCTCTGTTGACATTTCCAAGTTGCCAGTTTCTCTAGGATCCAGTCTGGGATATACAAAGTGAAAAGAAAACCTAAGAAACATACCACCATCATGCCTTTGGCTCAAGCTCCTTAGCTGGTCTAACTTATTCTCACCATCTTCCAGGGTCACCTTAATTTTGCCTTCTTTATAATATCTAGTATGGCTTTGTAGTTTAGGAATAGAGGAAAGTATGTTTACTCCAACTTTCACAATGGGGAAGTTGTCTCAAGATCTATCAGTATTTTCCTAACATTTTGCATAGCGACTCCCAGATAGTAAATATTTGATAAATAGTCGTTAACTGAATAGCTTAATGGTAGAACTTTATGTCTGCTATTTTGGAAACCTAGACTCAGACTAATTCACTTCTGTTTCAGAAACATTTAAGGTTTCAGAAAGCAGCATTCCAGGTTGGGGGGGGAGGTTTATTAATTACTAAAATTTTGAAAGTTTTATAATTTCTGTCATAATACTTTATTTAAATAGTTTTCAAGAAGGGGTAAAAATCTCCCCCTCCTCTCTCTCTCTCTCTCTCTTTTTTTTTTTTTGGTGGTGTTGCCATCATTTGCATTTGGAAATCCTCTAAACCACTTTACTCTTTAAACTTGTTATTCTTTGTTGAGCTGATTTATAGCTTCTAAATAATTTAGAGAATGTAATTTGTAATTAAGAACATTCTCACTCACATATGCAAATACTAATGACTACTTGTTATGATCTTGCTATTTTTAATAACATTAGGGCTGCTGGGCTGAAATTTCTTAAAGATCAGACTAATTTTAATAGCTCAGTGTTCTCTTTATAATTGTCTAAATCATTTATTTTATTTGCCACTTATGGATGTTGGTTATTTTCCTTAGTATTTTTATGCTCACAGAACATAGCATAAATACGTTGTCACTTGTGATACAATGAACAATTGTCATTTAGAAGCTTTGTAGTCTCAGGAACTAAAAATGGAATTATTTAAAAGAATTCTTCAGTGGAAATGCTTCGACAGGTAGGACCTTGATTATGGCATTATTCCATCCCTCAGCTTCTATAACTAGTTTTAGACTAATTTGAACTTTTCAAATGCTATTCTGAGTGTCTCCATTGAATAAATCAATTAAACCAAGTTCAGTTCAGGTAACGTTACTTTCAACAGAAGTTATTTGTCAGAAGATCATGAAGTTAGAGTGGTAATACTGAAATTAAAATAACAAAAAGGGCAATTATGTGTATTCAGGTGATTTCAAGAACAGATAAACATTGTTGCAGGAAGGCATCTCTGTGAGGCCTCATTGAGGTACACTGAAGAGTAAGGTAGCAAATGGAACCATAGCCCTTTCTCACCCTATAAACAGAAAAACAGAAGCACAAGCAGCACTACTTTTCTAACAGTGGCATAATAATCCATTTGTTAGTTTTAAAAAATATGTAATAGATGTTAGAGGGTTTGGTCCTTTATCTGCAGCTTACAGGTAGCCCTAAAGATATTATCATTCCAATTTGTAGAATAAGAACTGAAACTCAGAAAAGTTAAAATAAGTTTTCCCTGTCACAGTGATAGTAAATGTTTTATCTAAGCCTTGTGGTTTTAAGTTTGTACCTCTCATATCCCAGGATTTGTGTTTCTTTCATTATTCATCCAAGTGTATTATATCTTAAAATTCAGAATCCTCTATTTTGGTAATCATACTTTTTTCCATCCTCAAATTCTGTGTCGTGGTCTTCTACAAATGAATTTAGAGCTATAATCCCTCTACTAGCCAAAGGGTATACTGTATTTTATCAAATCTAAGACATCATCCACTGTAATATACAAAGTTTGTAATGTACCCTCAAGAAAGAAAATGCTTTGTCATTTAATTTTTGTACACCATTAATTGTGGTATATAGTCAGATTCCATGAATATTAACATGTAAAAATATGTGTCTTAGAGGCAGTGAAATACGGTTGTTTCCTGTTCGGTGCCTGGCCTTATCAGAGCACTGTTTATTTATGCAACCTTCTAGTAGGGAGAGAGGAAGAAGATGGCAAGAAAAATTGAAGAGTTTCTCTAACAGAAGGAGATTTTCAATCATAAAGTACTAAATACTACTTCTTAAAGTAGCATTTTGATATGATTGTCTTCAAGATAATGATAAAAAATTGTTTACAGGAAGCAGGCTACCTGAAGACTGTAAGACCTGTAGAGATGTTCAAAGCATGACAGTTTCTTTCCCATGATCATATCCCCAACCAATGATTATGCCTACATATATTACCAAATCCTTACTTCTGAATACTTCCCCTAATGCTAAGTCCCAGCTATACCTCTGGCCTCTTTTCATTGATTCTCATGTCTTTTGGAGTATTAATACCTTTACTGACTTTAATTCAAACATATAATCTTACAATAAAATTTCCTGTTTGAGTGCAATAATATGAATTCCTTCTTCATACCTGAATTCTTATTTAGAAGTGCATCAGTGAAATTTTTTCTTATTCAAAAATGATAGTAGGATAATGTTATGAGAATTTTTCTTATGCAATCTCTTGGTCTACCTGTAGTATGTCCAGACAGTCCACGGCTGGCCAAGCAGAAATGTTGCAAGTGAAACTGCTATGGTGTTCTGGTGGCAAAGTCCAGACTATGGATTGCGAATATTTAATCATTGTCCAGTCATGTTGTTGGTGGAACTAAATAAAGTGTTTTCTATTTTTTAAGACCAGAGTAATCTTAATATGCTCAATTATCATATAGTTAATGTGAAGAAAATTGCTTTGGATGATGTAGAATTAGGAACAAGATTAAGAAGGTAAGATTTGAATGTAGGTCTGTCCGACTTTGAATCTCTCATTCTTAAACACTATATGATATTCTTTCTCATTGTCAAGATCTCCAACTTCTGTTATTTAATGAATAATTAATGAATGTTCTGGGACATTGAGAAGTCAAGACAGTCAACGTAAGACAGTATTTAGGACTTAACATCTTTGAAGCAGGGATATGCTATCTTCTTATTTAGACCCAAAAAGACATTTCAGACAGATGTAGATGGGAGGCTCTTTCCCAACAGTGATAAGAAGAAGAAATAACATGCTTGCTCAGCCTGGGCTATGTGACATGCTTACTAATATGTCAGATGATGGTCAGACAATACTGGCTGGGATCTTCAGATGTTCCTGGTTTGGGCAAAGAAATATTAGAGATCTCTCACTGTGGATTCTTTTCTCCTCAAGCTCACCACTGTCCCAGGATTGGTGCCCCCATTTCAGACTTCAGTCTCTTCTAAGGGCAATTTCTTTGTGTCTTCTCATTCCAGTCTGAGTCAGGGTTATCTGGCTTTCCTTGAATTATTTTCCAAAGTCTTCCTATGACATTTTTCATTTCAGCTCCCTTCAGCGATTTACTTTTAATGCCCAAAAGACCTTTGTGAAGGTCAAAAGCTGAGCACTACCTGTCTTTCTCCTGAAATTATAACAATCTCAAATTTTCTAGATTCAATGTGGAGTCCCCTGTTTATTAAGAGAAGACTTATAAACAAGGAAGTATGACAAATAACAAGACACAGAGCGCTTTTATAGTAATGATCTTTCTCCTTTCTCACTACTGAATTTTTGAGTTTCCAAAAATCTTTGATTCTATCTAAGTGTTTTGTGTCCTACATCTTCTGAGATGAAAAACATAAATAAGACTTTCACCTGAATATGACTGTGGATATGTAATTCTATTTCTCTTGAGTTGAAGTAGTGATAAAAGGTCTTATATCCTTTGAGACATTCAATTTTTGGCTATCTTTCGGCATGTTTTCTACCTCAGAAGGTTCAGAAAAAAGATTCCTAGACCCAAGGTAAACATACTATCCACCATTCCAGTTATATTATGGTCTCTTCTTTCTGACTATGGTTTTATTTTCCATTTTTATCCTCAAGAATAAGAGTCATTGACTTTTTTTTTTTTTTTAATCAATGATAAAGGCAATCCCTACCACAGTCCTTGACAGGCGTTAACTAAATAGAACACAGGATATGTTTTCCTTTAAATATTCTCCTAAAATGATGGGCTTTTATTTTTTCCAGTTGTTTTTGACCAAAAGACTAGCTGCTATTTTCTGCTTTCATACATTAGTTTATATTCCTAGGGATTGCTAAAATTAAATCCAGGAGTTAATTATGAAGGAAAATTTCCAAAGCATAAACAGAAATACTCTAATTTAAGGACAGTTTGTTTTTCCTCCCATAAATGTTATGTTTACTATGTTCACAGTAGAACTGAATGATCTTAAGTCTTTTCAGGAAAGATCCAGATAGCATTATAGTATGAGACATTAAAAGTAGTTGAAAAAAGTCTTTGGGATAGTACATTAGTAATTAATGTCATGATATACAAATCTCAGAGTCTTAATATATTCCTTCATCATGGTGGCAGCGTATGTATGAAAGAAAACTCCTAAAATATGCAGAATGTAGAATTTATACTATGGATAGAACTAATGGAATATATCTGTATACTTCACCTTAAATTCTAGCATTTTTTTGTAATATGGAGCCAGTGATTCTCTACATTAGACTTGAAAGCTGAGTGTTTTAAAAAATTAGTGGTTCTTTAAGAAAAATAAAGCAGGCTTTCATATAACTTAAAATTGTGGAATTTCATCAAGTGAAATGATATCATACATATTTAAAGCGTTCTATTACTTTTCAGGAATGACTAGAAAGAAGAAAATACACTGAAATGTTAACCTTTTCAGGTCACACAGTTGTTTTCGGCAGAACATAAACAGGAATACCTGGATATACCAGATCTCTTGAAAGGATAGCAATTGAAGTTGTCTTTAATGAAGATCATTACCATTCCTCTTAGCTGGACTAAACTTTAAATAGGCCTCTTCCTAACTCCAGGTTAAGAGTTACTTCCTAACTGCCTTCTTAGAGCATTTATGTTAGAAAACTTGTAATTGCAAATATTTTTCTCGGCTCTTTTGAGATGTGTAACTTTTAGAATACTTCTTGCTAGTTTTGCAATCCATGAATATTTTTCTTCTAGACCTGGCAATCATCTATCAAAATGTAATTAGCAAGGAAGATAGCCTCTTTTATTTTTCAGACTCTATGGGAGGGTAGGATACCTCACACCCAGTTGACAAACTACCTCTTATCACAAAGGTATGAGAAAGTTGGCTTTCTTTCTAGGTATAGCCAATTAGGAAACATACCACCTACAAAGCCCCTACCTCAGCTCTTAAAAACTCTGCCACTCCTTTGTTTCAGCAAAGTTGAATTCAGCCTGAGTTGTGGCCTCTCTACTCTATTGTGAATAGCACTGAATATAACCTTCCTTGCCTGTTTAATTAAATTAATCTGGTGCAATTTTTGCTTTGACATCCTTTAAAAAGTTCTGATTTTGCTAAAGGTCCATGCAATACATTTAGCATGTGGTAGCACACCGTAACATAGTCATTGACCTGGAAAAAAAGAAATAATTCAATATGGCTTAAATGTGACATGCAAACTATAAAATCCCAAGAAGAAGACATGGAGAATATTTTCATAAATACGAATATGGGGATGGATTTTCTTTTTTTACATAAAACACCAAGAGCAGGATTCATAAGGAAAACAAATCTATACGGAAGTTTTTATAATATCAAAGGAGAATAAATATTTTCAGCTAAAATAATTTTTAAAATGAAGATGTAAGATTTTTAAGTTACATCTTAAAATTAATCAGCTTTATATACCCAGAGATGAGGCAGAGAAGGCAAATTCTGACAGAAAAACGTGAAAAACTATCCCAAGTTTGTATATTTAATTCTCTTACTTTTTAAAGATTTTATTTATTTATTTGAGGGAGAGAGAGAGAGTGAGAGAGAACAAGTGGTGAAGAGGGGCAGAAGGAGGGGGAAAAGCAGACTCCCCACTGATCAGGGATCCCAAGGACCTGGGGCTCGATTCCTGGACCCTGGGATCATAACCTGAGCCAAAGGCAGATGCTTAAGCAACTGAGCCATCCAGGTGCCCTTAATTTTATTTTTAATCAGATCTCTTTTGAGAGCTTTTGTCATTTAGTTTCCATTGCTCCCAAAGTCATAAATTTAAAAACTTCCTAACATTTTGCTATGTAATACCCTCATCTGTTAAAATTCAAGGACTTGGCCCAAATGCTATATGCTAGAATTAGATGAATGAGACCATGTTTACTCTGTTCATGTTCTAGATGAAATCTCACATTTTAAAGCATCCCATCCTATATCAACTTTCACTTCTCCAGACTGCTTCAGTTACTCGTTCCATATCCTTACCCACTGAACCATTTTTACTCATTTGCCTCTCTTATTTTATTTTATTTTTTTAGGGATTTTATTTATTTGAGAGAAAGAAAGAGCACAAGTGGGGAATAGCAGAGGAAGAGGGAGAAGTACACTCCTCGCTGAGTAGAGAGTTCAGTGTGAGGCTCCATCCCAGGACCTTGGGATCATGACCTGAGCAGAAGTCAGAAGTTGGCTCAACCGACTGAGCCACCCAGATGCCCCTGTCATTTGCATCTCTTAGATGTTATGAATATGTTAGACTTTAACTGTTTTCTGGTATCACTGGATATTAGTGCATTACTAAGGATTAAGATTCTTTGTATAACTAACAAAACCCTTTTAAAAAGACTGGAGAGATGTATAAGCATATTGGGCTGTCCAATGGAGATGAAGGTGGAATTGTATTCGGGCTTCAGGAAAAAACCAAGACAAAAATTACAAAACCTTTACATCCCAGGTGGTTTCACTCTCTAGTCTCACCCTTCTGCTACCCTCTCTCCTCACTCTTTTCCACCCTTCTCTTTCCCTCTGGACCAATTGCTGCTGTCTTCCAATCTGCAAGTCAGAATCCTAGCACCACACACCTCTGTCACCCCTCCATACTGGGTCAAGGCTTCTTGTTCCTGTAGCACTCATACTTCCCATCTCATCCATAATTCATAGTTTGTTAACAAACTTTTCCTGAGATTTCACTGGGGGCTCCTAGGTTGTTCAGAATATAAGATGGTTCACTTTTATAGTAGCAGCAAACACAGATTTCAAATAAAAACCCAGGATGCATCAGGAGAGATTTGATCTGAGGATGTGGCTGAATATTTAAAATCACAACTATCTTTGAACATCTGGCTGATTTATCCCATATTATTTTCCCACCTATTAAGTGTTGCTTTCTTTCACCACTCATGGCACTATATCTCCCTCACTGTTTTCTCCTGTTTATCTCCCATTTATTTGTTATGTCAGCTTAAATGATCTATTCCATGTTTAGTTTTTCTTTTTCTTTTTTCTTTCTTTCTTTTTTTTAAGATTTTGTTTATTTATTTGACAGACAGAGATTACAAGTAGGCAGAGAACCAGCCAGAGAGAGAGAGGAAGGGAAGCAGGCTCCCTGCTGAGCAGAGAGCCTGATGCAGGGCTCCATCCCAGGACCCTGGGATCATGACCTGAGCCGAAGGCAGAGGCTTTAACCCACTGAGCCACCCAGGCACCCCATGTTTAGTTTTTCTAAAAAGCCACCTAGCAGAGCTGCCCTCCCCTTCCATAACACTCTGTGTTATTGTGTTCTGCCTCTGTCCTGAGGCTGGAGTGTTCATTTCCTATTTGTTATTTACTACATTGCTGAGTGTACCATTAGCACTCAATAAATTAAAATAATAATGGTACGGCTCATCACCATAATTATCTTTATTCCCCTAGGCAGATCTAGCAGGGCATGAGACAATTCAAAGGATGCTCCATTTTCTATAAATGCCCTCTAGAATGTCTGAGGGCATTCTGTAAATGCCCTCTATAATATCTATAATTCTATTCATTTCTTTTATCAAAATAATAAGAGTGGTGATTATTGAGGTAGCATTCTTTGAGTCTTACAAGAAAATAGCATAACATGGTCTGGTTTCCCTTTCCAAACTCCTGAAACACCCATTGTCTTTATCACTTATGTGGCATGTCCTATTACTCTTTCATTTTACTTACAAATAAATCATTATTCCTTAAGGCAAGCAATAGGTTTGATCCCACTTCATATACAAATGACTCTCATTAGTAGATTCTAGTTAAACAATTAACTGCAAATTATGGATAAAAAATAATAATAGCTTTGATTTTATTAATTCATTTACATGGAAAACCTTTTCCATTTATGGGATCTGATACAGTGTGAGTGCCTAGTAGTTTGTGAGCTACTCAATGACACATTTTCTTAATCATCTATACATCTATAGTAAATTATCCATGAAATGAGGCAAAATGCACATAATAAAATTTTTGAGTTAAAAGCAATCTAATGTAAATTGAAATTTTCATTGTAATATTAAAGTTGCATGTATATTTTGTATTATTTGTCCTATCCCTTGGATTCTATTCTGATGGAAAGACCACTCGTAACTTTAAATCTCATGCCACTCAATTACCTTACCAGCTATACTTCTCAAATGTTGTTTTTACTATTAATGACAGGTCTGACCTGTCCTGAATACTTTGTACCTGGCCCATTGGTCTCCTTTCTACCCCACGCTGTTTTACCATTTTGTCATTGTAATACTTTCATGAAGAACCTTTCCTACATATTAGCTTAAAAAGTAGAATGATCCATCCAATTCCAGTAATTTTCACCCTGGTATATTGAGCCACTGACTTCCCATAGCCATATGCTTTGGGCTAACATCTTTCTCTACCTTAGTCATATGAAATGCTAATATCTCACATCCTGATCAAATCAGTTATCCTTTCCATCTCACACCTTCACTTCATTAACACTTGCTCTTCAACTGCCTAAAAATCCCCAAATTCTTGATCTTTTCCTTCTCATAAGGCTAAACAACACTCTGTCTTGATTTCTGTACTTTGAGTGTCACAGAAGATGGTTGTAGAACTGGTGGATTACTTTAAAACGTGTTTTTGTTTCTCTTTTACCCCAAATATCCAAATCTGGAATTATTTATCTTCTTTTTCAGTCTGTCTTCTCCGATATATCTAGTTCTTGAAATTGCTTAGCTTCGTGAATGACTGATATTACAAATTGATGTTTCTAATCTCTGATTGAACTTTAATGCTGTTTATTGATTGTTTTTCTAGCTTATTATCTATAATCCTCTTCTCTGAAATGTCACAACTTTTCTTATGGTGTTTAGCCAGCCTCTTGCTTTTCATCCTCAAAAATTTACTTTCACTTCTTCTGTATTAAAAAAATGTAAAATCTATGTAGCAATCTTGTCATACACTGAAAACTTCCCACCTATACACTTACCCACCCAGAATTCTTTCCCTCCAAGCTGAAGAAATAAGTCTGGCACACTTTTACCCTTGACCCTACACAATTTCATCTCTTAGAACTTGTTTCATAATTTAGCTCTTCATCAATGTCTTATATTTCCAAATTTTGATTTTCTAATACCAAGAACTGCTTTTCAATTTCTACACAGAAATACAAGAAAATAAAATTTCTAAATACTACATTCCCTGGTAGCTATGCACTCAACTTATTTTCTTCTCTTTCAGTTCCATTTCTGGAAAGAATAGAAGTTCATTTATGTCTATCTACTAACACACTATAACTGAAAACCTTTCTTACATCAGCTCTATGCTATGCCTCAGGATTCTATGAGGAATGAGATAGAACTGGCCCTGCTTTCATACCATTTTAAGTTTTATTTGTTTACCTCTCATTCAGTCTTCCACCTACTATGACCTACTATGACTATGAACTATCAGTTCTACTCCAACAACTACACCTAATCGACTCAGTTCTTCACCTCTTTATTCAAAGCAAGTAGACTTTCAGTATTTGTCTTCTTATCTGTATCTTTTGTATTTTATAATACTAACTTCTCCTTTTATCTTCCTACACTTTAGATTTATATAACCCAAAACTTATCTTATTCTACCTGATTCTTGCTTCTCAGTGTCTTTTACGGGCTCCTCTTTTTCAGTTTACAACTTACAAACATGGCATTCCTCAAGTTTCTGGTACTATCCTCATCCTACCTCTCTTCTCAATAAAGCTTCAGCTCTTAACTAAGACTCCTATATTGGAAATGTGATAGGTAAAGACACCCATGAGTATTTCTGGATCACCTGAAATTCTGAATACCTTCAAACAAACTGATGATATTTTCTCATCTTCTTGATGTCAGTTGGCATTACTTCTTTCCTATTTATCAAACCTTGTTTATTTTTATTTTTAATTATGATTTGTGTGGAGATGCCTGGATGGCTCAGTTGGTTAAGTGACTGCCTTCTGCTCAGCTCATGATCCCAGGATTGAGTCCCGAAAGAGGCTCCTTGCTTGGCAGGGAGCATGCTTCTCCCTCTGCATCTGCCTGCCACTCCCCCTGCTTGAGCTCAGTCTCTCTCTCTCTCTCTCTCTCTGTCAAATAAGTAAATAAAATCATTTAAAAAAACTGTGATTTGTGTGTTGCATCTTCTCTGCATTTGGGCTAGTATGAATAGCCCAAATAGAGATTCAGAGTTGTCTCCTCATTGGTCTACTTTGTCAACAGCCTGTCTTAGCTAAAACTCATCTTTGATCACATCAGAATAATACTAAAAGTTTTCAGTAGTTACACATGAAATAGATTTTAAGTAGCAAATTTTAGCATAATAGAAAAGCCCTGCCCTGCCTACCCCCCTAAACCATGTATATCTTTATAATTTCAGCTCTCACGACTTCTTGCCTCCTCTTTATTCTTCTTTAGTTTTTTTATTTATTACAGTTTTCAATGTTCTCCATCCTTTCCCTCCCGTGTGCATGTGTGTGTGTGTGTGTGTGTGTGTATTCTTAATTTTTGTGTTGGCAATGTCTTTTCCTCCACTATTTTTTTCTTTTGTGTTGTTCTGGTTTTTTTATTTGTTTTGTTCTGTTTTTTTTTGTTTTATTTTTTGACCATGCTAACATTTTTCTTATCTTAGATACTTGGAAAAAATGTGTGTGTGTGTGTGTGAGAAGAGGATTTTCAGACTCCCCAGACTGGATAAAACCATTCTAGTCTGTTTTCATAGCACCATGTGCATAAACCTGTCATAGGATATATCACGATCTCTTCTGGTTGATCAATATTTATAGTTTTCCTCTGTTGGAGTGTGAATAGGATAAGGATAAGATAATGGATAAGGGATAAGGATAAGATAAAGTTTTATTGATTCTCCAGGATCTAGAATATGCTTTGTATATGTGACCAAACGTTTTTTTTTTTTACTTGAATTATAGAAATGAACAATCTTTGACACTTTGCTTAATACTCTTATAATATAAATGAGGTCTAGGTATACATACTAAATCAAATATATCTTATTTAAGGCCAGGGTTCTTATCATTTCTCCTAAACAAATTTCTAAGTGGAATCTAGAAAAAAAAATGAAAAATGTTATCAACCTTGATATTGAATAGTGGTATATAAATACAATATACTCTATTGACATTCCTCTGAAGTCAAATGGAAATCAGATAAGACACACTATGACATCTGAACTTACTCTGAGGGAAATATGTCCTTCATTCAGTTGTGCATGGACAGAAACTTTAAGTTCATCCTGAGTAAAATTTAAAGAAATTTCTATGCCTATATTGCATAGTAGACCCATATACTTTAGCTATTGCTTAGAGTGATTATTATGTGCTGATCAAATTAAATGACTTTTAAGTTCTTTACCACTCTAATTTTCAGTGATCCTTTGGAGCCAAAAATAACTTCTGTCACTTTATTCTGAATGCATGATTTATATAGCCTGTTTAATAAACTCAGATCATTCATTTTTACTTCCTGATAACATGATGTTATAAACATGAAATTACTGATTCAGAGGAGAGTATTACATCATTTAATTTTCATTTTATTTCAGGTAAAAGACTTTTGTAGGGAAGCATTAACATTCTCTATAACTAGAACATTTAAACAAGTTATATAGTCTTATTAACTCACAAATGGGCAAATGAAAAATGTTAATAGCCTAGAAAATCCACCACAAGAATAATCTCTTGAATTTAAATTTTCTATCTGCAGTGAATTTTTGTGGCCAAGTTACAAAACACTCAATCTAGGGGTTTATAATGGAAATGTGAAAAGACCTTTAAATTTAAGAGCAAGAAGAGATACTACTATAATACAAAAAGAATCCTTTTCCAACAAAAGGCTGAATATATAAATCATTGTTATGAAAAATACCTTTCTTCTTAGTTATATTCAATCTGCAAATCATAGACTCATTCTTGCTAGCAAAAAATGGCTTAGGTTTGATTTTAATGTTGATTTTTTTTCACGCTTCCCCTCATTCTACATCTGTTCTGACTCTTCCTTTCAATCATTTCCTTTGTGATTGCTTAGCTTCATGCTTCCTATATTTTGTTAGACTAAAATGTAATATACTCAAGGTTTGTATTGGTAGGCCCATGTGGCTAGTCAGCTCTGAAGCTAGCTTTCAAGGTAGGGGAAGATAGTAGGGAGGAAAGCAGACAGCAGAAAATGGAGGTTGAAAGAAAGAAAAACCCCATTTATATTTTTGAAGTGGCTAATGTTCCTTGTTGCACAAGTTTTCCTAGTAGGGAATCCCTCTCTTTGGATAAGTACAAGTAGCTATGCCACCTGCAGAACAAGATACCTGTTTCAAAACACGCAGCTCAGATTATTTTTAATGGTGTGATATCTGTCTTGTTTACTTATAGCCTGTAAAATATCCTCAGGTCTGCTGGCTTTGTTAGCTCCTATTTCCTCTGTTCTTGGCTCACCTTGTGTTCTACTGTCCACAAGTAACTAATGGGCTTTGGGGAGACATCTGGTCAGAAAATCTCTTCTATCTGAAGCTCTTTAGGTTGTGCCAAGTTGTTTGGTCATCATATTAGCCAATTAAAAAAAAAAAAAGAGGGGATTAGGTTTTACTTTACAATTTTATTTTTTAATATAACAGGTCCATAATGAAAGTATAATAAATGATTTTGTATGCACAGACAGGAAATAATTTATTTTTATTCCTCTCATTAAGAACCTTGAATTTCCAGGGATTGCCTGAGCAATAGAAAACCAAATTCTACCTGTTTATGTGAGCAGTAATTATATATTCTGGGTGGCAGAAAGCACTCGGCAGGACTCTGAGGAAGTCTGTTAGTCATTTCATCATTTTATGCAGCATTGATCTTGCTGACTGCACAGAGACTAATAGAACAAGTTAATGGAGTTTATTCTGTCACAAATGCTGCCAGTTAAAGAAGATGATTGCCATGTATGGAAAACCAGGCTCTCTAACTCCTTCCTAAAGATGTATAGAAATATTAAATCTGTTATCTGCCATAGAGGAAATACATAAATATTGCCTTCCTAATATGAGTACAGGTGGACTTCAGTATTTCAAAGTAGAAATTGCAGAAGTTTTTGGCAATCTATGGTTGCAAAACTGACAGTGAAATATAGCTGCTTGTGTTTTTATTAATGAACTGTGCAACATCAATATGGTAGTTTTTTTTTTTCCCCCAGAAAGTTAAATTATCTTAAACAGAGATGAAAAACTCATATTTGATGAGCTGAATTTAAACCAAATTGTGCTGTTTAATAAGTAACTTGCAGCCTTGGATTGATGTTGATAAAGATGTAAAAACCAAATGTTATTTCCCAAGCTGCAAAATTACATGTTATTCATGCTAAAATATGAAGCTGATTATAAGATTCAATGGTAATCAGACTGAATTAATAGAAATCCTTTAACAAACCTTCATTTTCTCAATAGTCCTGACAATTCAAGTAAATAAAAAATGAGAGGATGTAACATTTCAGAAAATAAATTTAGTGTCTTACTTAGTGCCTAAAATATTTCACCAACTGATCAATAAAACTACCTAATTAAAGTATTTTTTAATGGACATGAAGATTTCTGAAAGAATATGAATTCCCACTTACATGGGTCTAATGATTAGCTAATAAGACTAATCAAGAATGAAAGATACGTGTCCATTTTTGTTGTCAGCATAGAATAATAAGACTGTGATTTATACAGTGTATCACTATTTTAATTTAACATTTCCTTAAATAATGCTAGGGTTTTCAGCTTTCTTCTAGAAAGACAAACAAAAACAAAGACAAAAACAAAAGCAAAACAAAAAACCAAAACCAAAATCAGTAGAAATTAGTTCTTGAAGATAAAGTTGAGTTTAGAAAAAATTTTAAGTGTGTGTTTTCTCCAAGACATTTTCTGAATGCTTTTCTGTTCAAATCTTGACCAATTAAAAAAAAAATGACTAATATGTTTTTTCTTTTTCATTCATAAGTAATATAAATATACTCCTTTATGTTGGGCCCCCCCAAAAATGGGTACCCCAATAATGGGTCCGTGATTAAAGAAGCGAGACTGATACAAAGCGAAAGTCAAGCAAAGGTTTATTTTGAGCCAAGCATCAAGAATCAGACTGACTTTCGGGGATGCATCTCTTACAAGAGATGGTGACCCCTCCCTGCTTTCCAGACTAACTTTTATAGTGCAAAGGCCATGTGGCTGGGCTTGGCCACGCACAGGTGGCCAATGAGATCGTAACACACACAGGAAACTCCACAGTGATGCTAGGTAACCAATTGAATTACAATTTACCCTAGTAGACATTTGAACCAGCCTATCACCTAGTTCAGAATTGGTGCCCAAAAGGTGCCCAAAGGGCAGAGCCCATACTCCTTGGTAGCTAGGAGACAGTATGTGCCTCTACTGATTGGATGTCTCCACCTGACCTGACCCACCCTTGTATTTGGACTTTGTTACCTGGGACTGGTTTCCGGGACTTGTTTTTAAGTAAGTTCCCCTGGGGAGGGGGGGGAGTCAATTTAAGTTTTACAACAAAATGGCGGTTCAACCGGGGTGGGGCTGCTCTGGCTGAACAGGCCTTTACACTTTAAGTTTACACATTATAATACATGTACCACTTCAAAGATTGAAATGGGTTCTTTATAAAATTTGTTGCTGAAAATGTTACTTTAAAACTGGTTCTTTTAAGATTTTGAAGTAGTAATCATTGAAAGGAAGAAGGTAATTTCATCACTACAATTTTGGTGTTTTGTTATAACAACCTTCAGCATCCTAATTTGTGGGTCATTCTTCTCTTGTCTCCAATTCAGTATAGATCAAGTTTTAGATTCATCATTTTAGAGACCAACATTTTAATAATTCATCCTTTAAATGAGGCATACATTAAGAACATTGATAATGGATTTGCATTTGGATCTTATGTAACCTATTAATACAGTTAAAAGGTAATCAGCTCACTTCCGCTTCCGGATATGAGATAGCATTCTATCAGAATAATTACCCTAAGAAAAACAACTGTAAACTCCAGATCTTTCATAAAGTTATTCTTCAACAGCAATGGAAGGCAGCCAAAATTGCCAGGATTTAAGGAGCCAAGGAATTAAAGATCCCAGAGAGAAAGGAGGCATATTGAAGTCTGTTTTACATTATTCGTTGTTTTTTTCCTGAAGGTATTTGTTGATTACTATGCTAAATAGTATGAAAGGGTAAGAAAGAAAGCAGAGAACAATAGCTAAGCGAGGAAAGAGGTCAGGCAAGCTCTCTTGAGTCTCAGAGAGGTGGGTGTTAAATTTTGGAATTCAGCATTTACCAGGGGAAAAGATACTAGTAAATATCTCAGGCTTTCAGTTGAAATCTCAGAAATGCTATGTCCTAGAAGTGAACTTAGAAATAGAGTAAGGAAACAGAACAGTATGCACAAAAACTCAAACTTAGCTGTAAATTATCTCATCACCTGATTTCTCTAACTGCTTCTCAGAGATCAAATTCTTTATGAAGAAAAATGACATCACTGAGTGCCTCAAAAAAAATTTTTAATAAATAATATTTGAATTTCCAACAAGTATTAACAAGCATGTCAGGAGACAGGAACAAATAATTAACAATTTGGAGAAAAAGTGACAATGAAAATTGCAACAGAGATGATCATGATAATGAAGTTAACAGATATAGATTTGAAAATAACTACATGTAATAAGTTCAGGAAAATATGTAAAAAGGAGAATTTTACCAAAGAATTTTACTAAAGATTTGAAATCTATGAAAAATAATAAAATGCAAATTCTAAAGTTGAAAAGATATTTCAACTGCAGTTAAGAACTAAAACTGATTTTGAATTATATGAGAATAAAAAATATTAGAAGGAAGTGTTATTGAATGGAAAGATAGAATAGTAGAGAATGTGCAGCATATGCACTGATATTAAAAGAGGACATGATGAGAGCTGACAGTATTAAACAGAAGAAAGCCAAATTGATGTGGGACACAGAGGCAGAAGAATAATTATTAGATTTCCTTACCTACTGACAAGCCCTTAAAACAGGCAGAGTGACCTCCACCTTAAGGCTTTGCTAAGGGCAAAGGACAATCCTAGCCTGACCAACCCCCTACCCCCAACCAGGATCCTATAAGTCTACTTTAACAATTCTTTTAGGGAACTTTATCTCTAAACCTCCAAGACAGTGTCCAGAATCATTCCCAAGCATATGGCCCACTGATATACATCTAAAGGGTCTCATGAGAAGGTTTTATTACTGGTAATGAATAACCTTTTCCCCCGACAATAGCTAGCCCCTCAAGGTCCTAGAAACCTTGCTTCCAAAATTCCTTAGAGACTTACATCATCCTTAACCCCCTCCCAACTTACAAGTATATAATAGACCACTCCTCACATCCCAGGGGCAGCAGTTCTTCCTGCCCATGGGTCTTGTCCCCATGCTTTAATAAACCACCATTTTGCACCAAAGATGTCTCAAGAATTCTTTCTTGGTCATTGGCTCTGGACCTCACCCCACCGAACCTCACCTATGTTCTAGCACTTCATCAAAATGATATACTTAGAGAGCCAATGTGAAGGGAGGGAGGGAAGGAGGAAGGAAGGAAGGAAGGAAGACAATATCCAGAATTCACTGATTTATCAGCAGAAATAGTGTGTGTTGGAAGAAATGAAATGACACCTTAAAATGTTGAAAGAAAACAGAATTTTATATGAAGAAACTATCTTGATGTAATGAAAAAAATCATTTACATAAAAATCATGAAAAATGAAGGCAAATTAAAGATCCTCATCCAGAAAGAAGTTGAAAAAATTCACAACAAAATTTTCACAAGAAATATAAAAGGAAATTCTTCAAACAAGCAAACAAGCAAAGTGATACCAAAAGGAAACTGATCTATCCAAGGAATAAAAAGTGTGAAGATAGATATACATGGATTTTTTTTTTAAAGAATGACTGAGTTTTTAAATTATAAATAATAGCAAAATATTGGAGAGCCTACAGTGTAATTATATTTTAAAATCTAAATTATATTTAAAAATTGTAAATTAAATTATACTTAAGTTATAAATTACATTATAATTATAAATTAAATTATAAATTAAATTATATTTAAAAATCTAAAATAATAGCACAAAGGATGGATGGGGAGGTTAGGAATATATAGTTTTGATAATCTTATTCAAAGATATATAATGCCTTTTAAAAGTACATTATGATAAATTAAAAAAATGCATAAATTAGAAATCTTAGAGAAACCAACTAAAAATAAAGAAAATAAGTAGTGACTAAACAAATAGATGAGATAAAATAGGATATTAAAATTCTCCAGTAAAATTCAGGAAAGAAAAAAAAAAAAAAAAGAAACAGATGAGTTGAAACAAATGGTAAGGGTGCCTGGATGGCTCAGTAGATAAAGCATCTGTCTTTGTCTCAGGTCATTGATCTCAGGGCCCTGGGATCAAGTTTGTCATTGGACTCCCTGCTTAGTGGGGAGCCTGCTTCTCCCTCACCTTCTGCCTGCCGCTCCCCTTACTTGTGCTCTCTCTCTGTCAAAAAATAAATAAAATCTTAAAAAATAAAAAAATAAATAAAATCTTAAAAAAAGAAATGGTAAATAAAAACAAAACAAAATAGATGGTTCATGGAAAAATGACCTTTGATTTATCTTTCCAGTTAAATAAGTGGAAGACACACATTAGCTAAGGATCAAAGTTGTCAGACTAGATTATTTTAAAAAAAAGGAATTATATGTTCTTTTTAAGAAATTAACCTTTTGTGGGTCACCTGGGTGGCTCAGTTGACTAAGTGGCCAGCTCCTGATCTTAGCTCAGGTTTAGATTTCACAGTTGGGTGTTCAAGCACCTACTTAAAAATAAAAAATTAAAATTAAAAAAATAATAAAATAAAATAAAAAAGAAATATTTTGTAACTATATATGGCAACAAATGTTAAGTGGCCTTATTGTGGTGATCATTTTGCAATATATACAAGTATCAAATCAATATGTTGTACACCTGAAACTAATATAATGTTATGTTAATTAGACCTCAATACTTAAGGAGAAAAAAATAAATTAACTTTAAATACAGAGAAATATACAAAGTGACTAGATGGGAAATAATATAAAGTGCCAATAACAGATGTAAGAAAATTGCTGTAGCTACATTAATATTAGACAACATATAGTTAATAGACAAGAGTATGAATGGGAGACATTACATAATTATAAGAGTCATGTCCTTATAAAGACACACAGTCCCCTATGTGTATATAATAACACAGTTACAAAATGCATCATTTAAAAATTGAGAGCTAAGGTAAGGCATGGACACATCCACAACTGTAATTAGACTTTTCAAACCTCGCTTTGAGGAATATGTTCTAAAAATGGTCAGAAAATGAGTATGACATAAGATGCTAAAGCAATACTCTCAATCGATCTGACCTGCCTTATATCTATGGAAATTATGGAAAAATATCCATCATGAACATGGATATAAAAGTCTTTAATGAAATGTTAACAAATCAAATCCATCTCAGTATTTTATAAAAATGATAGCATATCAGCATCTAGTAGAGTTTTCCCTAGGTATTCAAAGATGTGAAGATCAATGTAATTTACCATAAAAACAAGAAAAGTGAAGAAAAAAAAAGATCATCTCAAAGATACAGAAAAACAATTGAACACAGCTAGAGTGTTTCTTTTCATTATTTCTTTGAACATTTTTCCTGGTTATTTTAGTAAGAGAAGAAAAAAAATAACAACAGTTACTTGAAATTAAAAATTAACATTTTCCCTACTTTAGGATGACAGCATTGTATAATTAGAAAATCTTTAAAAGTCAGAAGGAAAACACAGAATTAAAAATTTTCAAAATATCACAGGATACAAGCTTTATATAAAAAATCGATTGTCTTCATTACATTCATATTATATTCATTCATACTTATTAGCTACAAAATTAAAAAAATAAAAATCTTAAATGCATCAAAAGAATCAAAAATATTTGAGGTAGATTAATAAAATATGTATAAAATCTGTAGAGTGAAAAAGTATACAATACTGTTGAGGGAACTTTTTTAAAACTTAAATAAATAGAAAAACCATATTTGTGTGTTAAAATACCTAATATTATTATCATGTCAAGTCTCCCAAATTGATCTCCATTAGAATCAAAGCAATCCCAATCAAATTCCAATAGGCTTCCTCATACAGTTTGTCAACCTACTAATCAAAATTACATGAAAAATCCAATTACTTAAAATATACAAAATTATTTTTTAAAAAATCAGAAAATTCTATTATGCATTTTTAAGAGTTACTATGTAGTTACAGTAATGAAGATAATAAACAACTACCATACAGGCAAAATTATAAGTTAATGGAACAGAAAAAAATTGTTCAGAAATAGACTTGCCCATACATAGAAAAAACATATTGGGGCACCTGAGTGGCTCAGTTGGTTGAGCATCAGACTCTTGATTTTGGCTCAGGTCATGATCTTAGGGTTATGAGATTGAGACTAACTATGGGCTCTGCTCTCACCATATAGTCTGTTTTTCCTTTCCTCTCCTGTCCCTGTGCTCTTCCCCCTACTCATTCATTCTCTCTGTCTCTGTCTCTAAAATAAGTGGGGGGAAAAAAGTAGGATTTTTATATATTTACAATTACTTTTATATAGGTATTTTATATATATATACATATATATATATTTATATTTATATATATATTTTATTTTCAACAGAGCTGCCAGGTTAATTATACACAAAATAATGGTATAACAACTGAATTTGTGTGTTAAAAAAAACTTAGACTCTTACTTCTCTATACAAATTTAAACTTAATATTGATCATTGATGATATTAAAAAAAAAAGCCAAAGAATAAAATTCCTAGAAAATAAATATAAGAAACTGTTTTCTTGAATGTAGGGTTGACAAAGACTTCATATACAAGACAAAAAAATACCTGTTACAAAAATCACAAGGTTCTATTGAGAAAAAAGCAAAAGAAAAATACTAGAAAAAATTATACACACATTTATGTTTATATACACATTTATGTACATATATATGTGTGTCTATACATACACATCTGTCTATATTTCATTTTTAAGTTTTTTAAAAACTCAGTTATTTCACCTGATTTTTTTAGTTGAAAGAAGAGATCTGAATTTCTGAGCAGCACTAAATGTGTTCTACTAGGATGGCTTGTACTGGCCATTGTGCCATATTACTGTTGGAGATGAACCATAACATCAGAATCCATTCTTCTTTGTCAGTTTTGACCCGATACATCACTCTATATAATTGATGATAATTGGAAACTTAGAACAATTTTTTTTTGTTTATTTTTTTAACTAATCTCTACATCCAACATGGAGCCTGAACCCAGGACTCTGAGATCAAGAGTTGCATGCTCTTCTGACTGAGCCAGCCAGGTGCCCCAGATTGGAAACGTTTTTCAAGGCAAATTTGTTGTTTTTGCAGTTAACCTAAGGATAGTAATATAAATAAGGTAACGATTATAAAAAAGAAAGTAACAATTATGAAATGAATGGAAATATGCTGTTTACTCCTCAAAGGGTTTATGTTCAAATATATAAATATATCCTAGATCTCAATATTAAGGTGATACACAACACAAGAAGAAATGGACAAATATTTAAGCAGACAGTTCACGAAAGAAGATATAGAAATAGCTCACTAATGAAAGTATACTCAATGTCATTAGTCAACGGGGAACTTTACAGTAAATTCACTATCCTAAATAAAATCTTTAATGAAGTAAAAATAAATTACAAAAAAAGTGGCGCCTGGGTGGCTCAGTTGGTTAACCATCTGCCTTCAGCTCAAGTCATGATCTCAGGGTCCTGGGATTGAGCCCTGCATCGGGGGCTCTCTGTTCAATGGGGAGTTGGCTTCTCCTGCTCTCTCTCCTGTGCTCTCTTTCTCTCAAATAAATAAATAAAATCTTTAAAATGTTTTAAAAAAATATAAATAAGTTCACTACTGTTTTAAAGGCTTCACTAAGGTTTTCTCTCTCATTTGGTACGTACTATTGCAGTGGTTACAGTATTTTTGAAATATGTTGAAAGGTTTCATTTTTTCCCTGTAGATTATGATATTAGGTAACATGATAGAGATGCAAACTTTACCTTTTATACATTTTTAGGTAGAATTTCCTTAGTGTGATAGAAAAAAAGCCAGGAATTCCCAGGTGCATTCTAAAACATTAATGTTGTTGTTTGGTCATTGCTGAATTTAATAGTATGCTAATTGCCTTATAAGAAGAGGAGACAGAGAAAATGCTGTTTGGAACCCTAAAAAACAATAATAACTTCAGTCTTCTGTCTAATAACATTGAATAACTATTAGCTTAATATCTATTGTTTTGAAGAAAATTTTATTTTCTTCAAATATTGGGGAAGGAAATTTTATAATATGACAAATTAATGTTCTTTGCTTCCCCAGTCCCCATGATACCAAGAGGTCAATGAATATTTTCAAGATTCTGTGTGCCAGATGATCTCTGTCCTTTCTAGAGTACCCAAGAACTACAGAATCACCAAGATTACAAATAGTGGTGATTCCCCGTCACTATGATATCACAGCAAGAAAAGAAATAGGGATTCCATGTAGCAAGGTTGAAGCTAAACCTATAGTGTATCTGACACACTTGCTAAGTGACTTACCTTTGGATATGTGCTTGACAGCAAGCAATTCAAATGTGTACTCAACAAAATTATAAATCCGTACATGCCATAAACTGTTACTTGAATGTAGTTTATTATAAAAATGAAAAATTAAAATTCCAAGAGACTGTTGATGGTGAATATTACTTAAATTAACATCCCATTTCTTGTTCCATTCTTAAAAATAGCTTTTCTTACATGAGATCATCTAAAATAACAATATAAAACATGAATATCAGAAGTTCCAGAATGGAAGTTGGTGCACTCCAACATTATAAGTTTTAGGAGTGATAAGTATATTTGGAAGGGTTGAATATTAATAATACTTTACCATAACTATGCAATTATGAAGGAAAAGATATTTGAATACAAATACTGATTTCAAAATCACGAGTGAGAAAGGGCAAAATTTCACATGGATACTTTTGTAGCACTTACATTTTTACATAGTACTGTGTATATACTTTCCAAAGTGTGTATAGTTTCCAAAGGATGGATTGGAGTGCAAAAAATGAGAAATTCCCCCAAATTTTGAAGGTGAGGAGCTACAGTTTTTTGCCAGGAGATTTTAAAGATATGATACAGTACCACCAAATGTTATTACTATGTTCTTTTCTTTAAAAAAAGAACGCTTTGGTGATAACAAGTAACAACATCACATTTGAAGAGAAGTCAAAGGTATCTCAATCTGTTATATATATACATACAGATATTTATTATGACATATTAAATAAAATTTTGCCTTAAAGAATAAGAGAGAGAAGAGAGAACACAGTGGAAAGAAAATGTAATGCTGTATTTTACTTTTATTTCCTTATTTTTTTTCCAACTACTATTTTTATGGTCAAATAAATTTTCTTATACAAAACCTAATCATCTTTTATGGTGAGGTCTTTCAGAAGGGGTAAATAATACTCTGTGTGATGGTCATTACCAAGGAGAATTGTTATCTAACTCTTTAAAAGTTGAATATCACCAAGTCACAGGGCTAGTTTTCACCCATAAAGGAAATTGATTGGCCTTTCTTTATTTGCGTAGTTTTGTATCTGAAGACTAAATTTATCTACATATGAAAAGCTGCATAAACGTTTACGCTGAATGACCCAGTATGAAAGCACACTTTTCTTATACAAATTTTTAAAGTTCTTAAAGATATTATAGCTATATTGACATTTTAAAAGTAATTTAAAGCTTGGAAATAAGTAAGGGACCATCTACTTCTAATATATTACAATCTTCAAGTTACTGATTTTTTTTTTTACTTAGGTTAAACCACTAGGTATTTTAACTTGAAAAACATCAATGCCCCCACCTAATTTTTATTTTTTAATTTTTAAAAATTTTTTAAAGATTTTATTTATTTTTTTGACAGAGATCACAAGTAGGCAGAGAGGCAGGCAGAGAGAGACAGGGAAGCAGGCTCCCCGCTTAGTGGAAAGCCCGATGTGGGGCTCGATTTCAGGACCCTGGGATCATGACCTGAGCCGAAGGCAGATGCTTTAACCCACTGAGCCACCCAGGCGCCCCCCGCCACCTAATTTTTAAAAAATAATAATAAAAACTGTTTTTATAAATTCTTTTCAGATATATTGTTTTGAAACAGAAGACAAATTCACACCTTCATAACTGATATATCAGACTTTCTATAGCTACAGTTAATATTATTATTGTGGGTATGTGAAAGTATAACTTTGGCTTTCTACAGAACTGCAGTGTGATCCACCATAAGTGATTTATTCATTTATCTCATCTCTTCATGCTTCTGGAGAGAATTACTTCTCAATTTATGCAAATAGTGTAAAGTCACTACAAGTTTGCTGAAGGTAGTGTCTCTCCAGTTACTCTCTACTTTACTGTTAATTTAATACAGAGCAGAAAGAAGATGAGGCCACAGTAAAATATTTCCCAGGGATCTATATTCTTCCTTAAATGCTTTGTTTTTCTTTTTTTTTTTTTCTTTAAAGACTTTATTAATTTATTTGACACAGAGAGAGAGTACAAGCAGGCAGAGACAGAGAGAAGCAGACTCCCTGCCAAACAAGGATCCCGATGTGGATGGGAACTCAGTCCCAGGCCCCGGGATCAGGACCCCAGCTGAGGTAGCCGCTTAACCAACTGAGCCACCCAGGCGTCCCCTTAAACTCTTCTTAAAAAAATTGTTCCTGAGGAACTAATTGCCTTTTTTTTTTTTTTTACTATAATGAAGGACAGAGTTTAATTTCTTGCTACAAGTTGTAATTGGTGGAAATGGGGGAACAGAGCAAGGCAAAAGAGATTAATATCTTAAATGTATATGAAATATACAAGATCAAATCTACACAAAGACAATTTTAAAAAGCTGGAGATAGCAATATTCTCCTTTTGTTGTTTCAAGTCCCAGCAGAGGAGTCCCATCTCCAGTGATACTGCCTATGGTGAGGATCATTACTGGATCATCCTATTTCTCAGATGGATTGTGAGACCTTCATTCTTTTGAGGCTCTTGTTAACCCTCTCATGAAGGATGCAGTCTTTTCAGTTCTGTGATGGCCTTTTGTGTCGTTCAGCCAGGAGTGAAGCATGAGTCAGCTGTACCAGGCACAGGAGCATTTCTTTCAGACCATGCACACCCATGTTTTACCAAGCTTCTCAGGGAGGAAGTCAGTAATGCAAATTCCCAAGCAAACTGGATAATCTTGAACCACCTGGCATTTCTAGGCATCCCTAAACTCTGACTACCCCAGGTTGCTACTAAGTTTCACGACATCCATTCCCACTTTCAGAGATGTCAGACTCCTAGATATTTGGCTGTCTCTTCAAACTAAAACCTCAGAAGAGAGAAGCAAAATATTCTTGGCATTTTCTTATGATTTTATTTTAACAACTCACATTTGATAGGGCTTATTTCAACAGAGGTATGTGTATTTAAAAAAATAAAAAAGACTTTAACAGCCATTTTTCAAAATTCCGGTTCAATCCAGATGAAGAAAGTCCACATACCACATTTCATCAAATCTAATACACTATTGAGTGCAAGGACATGTCATTATTTTAATATTACTAAGAAAGAAAGAATAATACTGACAACTATGGCATGCTATACAGTATTTTCATATCGGAGATGTTAACCTTAAAAATATGGATCTTTGAATTGAAGGAAAAAAAAAGTGTATCTTTAAGAAATAACTTTTAAAAAAATGAAAGCTTTCTTCCTGTAATCCATTATAATGTGATAATAGTAATTCTATGTGCTCTTAATGTGAGAGTTACCAACTAAATAGGTAACAGGATTAGTATTTACAACATGTAAAACACTACATTGCGAAAGATTCAAGAGATGAATTTATATTATGAGAATAGGTTTTACAGAATCCTATAGCCCATGGGATGGACATTTTGCCATTTCATGTTTTTTTTCCTGTTATTTACAACACACTTTGCTGGGATCCAATAACAAGTTCAGTGCTGTATCTCTGCCGAGGCTATAAATTAACTAAGAAATATTATATAGTATAAGAGAAATGAAAAATCAAAGTATCACCTTTATTAAGGAAGTAATTATTGCAGAAAGTAGCTTATATGTAAGAGCTGAATGATCTTCCACATACTCATCCCCCGAGTTAGACAAACTTGTTCAACAGGTAATGATGGAATGATTGCGACAATGCTGCTACTGGACCAGCAAAAAGAGTTTACTTCAGGCAGCCTCTCTCAAGAGGAAAGAGAAAATAAAGGACTAAGCTGTACATGATCAGTTTCTTCTTCCAAGCTTGCTAATCAAATAAATCACTCCACTTTCTCAGGGAGAAATTAGTGGAGGGATGAAGAAGAACCAAGGGTGTTACATAATGGACACGTCTCTATGTGAAAGAGAACAGAGGCAGAAAAGAAGAGCACTGATTCCCACCCCAACAATTCAACCAGAGTTTGTCTATACATAATTATATGCATAGGAAAGTAGAACACTATTAACCCTTCCTGGTTTAAAATACCCAAAAGACCTTCTATCACCAGAGTGACTCAAACTCATGACCCCTGAAAGTTCTAACTCATGCTTTTCTAGATAGAATGCATGGAGCCCATGCTAACTGTGGTTTTTTTGCTAGAGTGGAGTGACTCTGGTCATCTGAAGAATATAGATCTTAAGAAGGGAAGTAGTAGGATGGTGTATAGGTTTATTTGGCAGTAGTGGGTGGGTGGTGGGGAGAGATGGTAATGGGTGGGGGAATGTGCCTAGGAAGAGATTTTAGGTACTTATATTCATGAGGTAGTGATATGTTTTAAATTTAGTTTTGCCTATCCAATATCTGTAGAAAACTTAGAGTTAAAATAGAAAAGTAGCCTGCTATTATTTTTTTCATAACAGACTTTTGGGAAATACACCTTTAAAAACTTTTATGAATGTGCATATATGAGTAATTTGTAATCTGAATATGAATCATTTTGTGCAACTGATAATTAGAACATTTTGGAAAATGGCTAAATACTTTTAAGCTAAGACAGTACAATAAAATTTAGAGATGGAAAAAACATGCTGATATTTTTGAAGACAAAAATAAAAGCATTTTTCTTTAAATAATATATGATCATTATAGGAACACAGGGAAATACAGGACAGGATAATACAAAGACTAGTAAAAATTTCATAGAATATCTAATCTCCCAGAAATTTGCCTTATCAGCATCTGCCAACCATAACTTCTGGTATTTCTTAAAAACACATGCATATAGAAGGAGAGACTGATGATATTTTATGAATGAACTAAACTATGCATGTTATTTAATTAAAAGTGTTAATTTCAATAAAATTTAACAACTGCTACCAAAGTAGTATAAGGGGAGGAGTTGCTGAATTTAAGTTAAATGTTTATTCACACACATATGTATACACTAAAAAATATGGTGTTTACAAAATATCCCTTTAAATTAAGAAAAGTAAGTTAAAATAGTGCCAGTATCATTATGTGTCTTTTTTTTTTTTAAGTTCTTATGTTTTTATTTAAATTCCAGCTAGTTAACATACTGAGTAATATCAGTATCAGGTGTATGATATTCAACACTTCCATAGATCACATGGTCCTCATCACAAGTGTACTCCTTAATCCCCATCAACTATTTCCCCTGGACCCCCATCCACCCCCTCTCAGGTAACCATCAGTTTGTTCTCTACAGTTAAGAGTCTACTTCTTGGTTTGTCTCTCTCTCTTTTCCCCTTACATTCCACATATGAGTGAAATCACCATGTGTCTTTTAACTGTCTCTTTCAAAGTAAACTATCATTATTGACTCCTTGCTTTAAAAACATAAAGAAATAATCACAACCACATTCACTCTTTTTCCTTTTTAAAGTTACATTATATTCTACTAAATATAATTCCAATCATTTTTAACTGTATGTTATATTTAATTTGCTTCAGTGGATCATTTTAGGAGTCACTGAAACATAGCTTCTCCATTCCTGAATTATTTTATTTAGATAATCTTTTGGTGGCTGCATTATTTGATTAATCTGCTTAATCCTTAGAGATGAGATTCAAACTCAAGTCTGCAGGACTCATGTTACAAAGTTCTTAATTGTCCTACACCATCTTTTTACCATAGATTCCAAAATTCTTTGAAAGTAAATCACATAGAAAATCTCAATTAACTGAAATATTTGGGGAATGGAATATTGTGGTAAATTATCTTTCATTTTAAGGGAGACAAACAAGAAAACTTTGATTTCAAAATGTATTACTGAAAACTCTTTTAAAATGTATTAGTCAACTTCCTTGACCTTTATAATACATTATGTGAAAGGTAATTGATTCCTCTCTAGATGATTGAAGGTCGTTCAGGATCTTAGTGTTAATATTACAAGGTGGGGCTTTCAACATTGTATACAGTGGATGTGGGTGACTGTGACCAAATATTAGAATATATTCTGCATTCTAAAAGTTTGCAATAAAATGCTATTAATTTGTAATATCTTATTTTTTGGACATATATTATTTATAAATGTACATTATAAAATGTATAAAATATGTATTACATATAAAATTGCATATATCATTTACTATGATATATTTATAATTTTATTTAAGTTACCATTTATCAGTGTTTTAATGTAATTTATTTTTTCTCTTGTATTTTAAAGTAATAAAAAAAGACACTGAAATAACAAAAAGCTGGTTCCATCAATGTTGAGTGTCAGACTAAAGTCTTATAAATATTAGGTAAATAGATATGATCAATAGGAAACAAGACATATCTTCTATGCCATGTACTGTGAGTAACACCCTCTATCAAATATCTAAAATATGTTTGCACAAAAAATTATAAGTCCTTTTTGACATAAGGACTATCTGGATAAACTGTGAAAACTGAGCCAGTTATATTGCAGTCTTTTACAGCTAGACATTAAGAAATTTCTGAAAATTGGACTCAATTTTTCATTTTTCCTTCTCATGTTTGGCAACTTGTAACCAACTTAAAAGCACTCTGATAAACTGTAGTTTGCTTGTATTTTGACAATATTTCAACTGGTGGCTTTCACATCCTAGTACTTGATAAGTTTTCATTATCATTTACGTTTTAGGTTATTTGATAGCTGAGAGAAAAAAAAGGACTAGCAAAAATATCTGAAAACTCCCTCATGCTCTTATCTTTCAAAAGGAAAGCATGTGCTGACTGAGTAGATGAATTAAAAGGCGGTAGGGAAGCCCAGACTGCCGTTTAACAGAAGCCATTGATCTTTACAAATTAGACTGACAACTGAGATCCATTAAAGTCTACAGCATAATGAAAAAAATTCCTTTCCTTTGGCTTTTCTTTTATCTCCACTCTTCCTAATTCTGATTCGTCTCTTCCATACTCTCCTGTCCTTCAAAAGAGACGCTAAATGCTGATGAGGTAATGGCCGTTAGAAACCTCTTTCAATCTCATTTGAAAAATGACTCTGATTCCAAACATTAATTTTTGGTACCTATCTGAATAACAATAAGCTTGCTATATCATTGATTATGCAGTGAAGAAGAATCAAGACAGGAAAAGGCGGGTGGGGGGGGTACTGCTCATTTTAATACAGCTGTGCCAGCTCCACAAAATCCATTAGGACTTAGAACAGGACACCCACGACCATTACAGCACTTAACCACAAAACTTAAATAGCATTTATCACTTTCTACATTTAATTGTTTTTACTTGTTGACTTACATTTTGCTTTTATTCAAAGGTAAGCTTCCAGGACACCTGGGTGGCTCAATCGGTTAAATGTATGTTTTGACTCAGGTCTTGATGTTGGTTCTAGGTCCTAGGATTGAACCCCTCAGGATTAAAACCACTCCCTGCTGAGCAGGGAGCCTGCTGCTCTCTCTGACCCTCCCCCAGTTTATGCAGGCGTGCTCTCTCTCTCAAATAAATAAAATACTTGAAAAAATAAAAATAAAAATAAATAAAGGCAAGCTTCTTATGGGTAGTAACCAGGTCACCCCAGGCTTGTCTACTCAGAGAAGTCCAAGCCCCAGTACCATCCATCTGCTTAGTCATTTGAGACATATTTTTGAGATGCCTGCAAGAAAGCAAGAATGCTTACTGTTGTATGCTTTTTGAATAAATGGGTTACTTAGGTAAGTAAGTAATAAAAATGGACTAAAGAATGTGACTGAATGTGACATAAGTGACAGAATGGAGAAAAGGCCTCCAGCGCAGAAATGCCTCTTCATTCTCCAATCCCTACAGACAAAGGAGGAAATCATGCCATCCCTGTGTTCCTCAAATATTTTTTTTTTACATCTATTAATAACACTTACCTGATTGTGTTGTAATCCATCCTGTCTTCAAAGTGAAACCACAAGGCTCTTACAGGTGGGGGTCCTATTTCTTTCATATTGATATTTTCAGTGCTTACTTTAGTGCTGCTACAAGCAGATGGCTAGTTGTAGATGTGTCCCTGTGCGTGTGCCTAGGTGTGTGTGTGCATATTTATTTACATAGGAGGCAACAATAAGACAAAAACTGTTTTGGAAATCCAACATAGTGAGCCATGGAGTCTGCTTCTCACCTGCCAGACCCTACCACAAAAAAGAGATATATAGTTCCAAGAATCAGAAGCAGAGCTTCTGTTTGTGGCTCTATAGTTGTTAACATACTTACCGCCTTCCACACAGCATGTCATTTATACAAGGTCATTTGGGGAGGTAGCATCACACATCATATAAGCACATTTGAGGCAATATGTCCTTCATTTACCTGTTGCCTCCTTCACTTATGAACTGTAATAATTTAAAGACTACATTTAACCTCTTTGAGTTTGGCTTTCTCTACATGTTAATGAAATTATAAAGCCTACTCATAAATGTGCTAAGTGGGTCTTTATCAGAAAATGTACATTAAACAATTTGTATAATATCTAGCATACAATAAGCCCTCAGTTAATAGACTCTTCTGCTGCTGCCAGCCTGATCTGAGTGGAGATTGCAATTCTGGGGTGAAAACTGTTTACCTGACCTTGCAAATAGAGGAGGGAAGATCTGTGGTAATTATGTGAGCCATCTTAGAATAGTAGAAGTCCGGTACTTACTGCTGCTCCCTTTGCTTCTCACTCTAAAATGGAAGGGACCAAGACGTCGGTTAGCAACATGAGGGAGAAACAGTAGAGAAAGATGTCAACCAACTCCCATCCTCGGCCTGAGACTTTCTACACAGAACAGACCCTAGGGAGGGAGGGTGAAAAAATTAAAGTAAATTGGACAGAAATGGCAATTCCCAAAGAGGACAGCTCCTTTATTGACTTAACATGATAATAGAACTCTTTATTACCAATGTGGCAATAGAAAGTTAGGGGCCTGTGTGTGTGATCATTCGGAGATAGGAGCAGAACTTCAACCCTAAATAAACATAAGGGAAAAAAATAACCTGTCTTATGATTACACCTAATAAGTCCTGCTTATACAAGGCCCTGTTTAAACCCTCTATTGTGTTTACCAAAATAAATCATGTACCACCCTTCGGATTATTTATTTTAAAATTATATATTAGGACTGCCAGTCTGCATGGTTATGCCAGGATTTGGATAAATACAGCTAGATTTCCTTTCCACTACAATTTCAAAATAATTGGAAGTAAAACATATGATGCATTTTTTTTTATAATTTACATGTTTATTTATTGAGATCATATATAATTTACAGATTACCATAGGGAGACATGGCATGCTTAACATATTAAATCTTGCCCAAGAACATTGAATGTCTTTCAGATTACCCGTGTTGTTGTTTTTTTTTTCAGTTTTATAAACATATATATATTTTTTTTTTCCGCAGGGGTACAGGTCTGTGAATCGCCAGGTTTACACACTTCCCCACACTCATCATAGCACATACCCTCCCCAATGTCCATAATAACCCCATCCCCCCCAACCCCCCTCCCCCCAGCAACCCTCAGTTTGTTTTGTGAGATTAAGAGTCACTTATGGTTTATCTCCCTCCCGAGAAAGACAACTATCATATGATCTCCCTGATATGAGGGAGAGGAGATGCAACATGGGGGGTTAAGGGGGTAGGAGAAGAGCATATGATACATTTTTATAACCACTGGTAGTAACTAAACCGATATTTAGTTTGGATGGATATGGATATGTACTGTTTCTATTAGTTTCAGCTTCCTTTCACTATCTGGTTAGAATTTCTGGAAAACATTACTTTTCTATAACTGTTTGAGATATACATCTTTTTTTTTTTTCCACAATGTTTGGTATAAAAGATACATAATACCTGTTTTATCATCATTCCAAGTCTGTTTTATTCTAGTGTTTGTATGGTGTCTTCCCATTGAGATACCTTTTCATTCTACAGAGGATATAAGAATTGGACCTGTTATTTTTAGGAACAGATAAAACATTTCTCCAAGGTAATGGGACACCATGAGGTGTGCTCTTGCATATTACTTCCTTTGCTAATTAAACGGAATGTGAGACTGAAAGTAAGTTGACATTGTTAAAGTAAATGACCCAAAGCTTTAGTAATGAAGACACATCTAGGCTGAGGTTTATTGTTTTAATTTTAATCTTGAGCGATTTCAGCCGTACAGAGGAGGTTGCCTAAGTGTCCTGCCGTGTACTGTTTCCATTGTACTATAGTGCAGCCCACTGACTCTATAAGAACAAAGATATCTGTAATAAGTTGTATTTTGGAATGAAGTGGTTTATTTATATACAAGGTGAATTGATATTGGACATTTATTAAATCTAGCTTTTAACATGCTGTCATAAGTGAGGTTCTTCGGAGGGCAGAGATATCGGGAGACTAAAAGTTGCTTAAATTATGCTCCATAAAAATATAGATGAAGCTCAGATGCCTTTGGATTAAATATTCATTACTGAATATTTACATAATGCATGTGAAAGTGCTTTTAAAATAAAATCTCTCTTTATATAAATGGAAACTATGGTCATATTCTCCCACATTATACCCTGTAGAGTATTTGAAAGCATTCTCTAGGACCTTAGAGAGGAGAAATTCCTTCTATCACTTGTACAAAGGAAGGAAAAACTGATTGTTCCACATTACCCAAACCCAGCCTACTTAAATTGTTTGGGCAATCTAAACTATTCAACCTTTACTCAACCTTCAGTGAAGTACGTATTTACTGTGGTTTATAAATACATGATTCTAAGAAAAGAAATACTTTTTTTGAAGCACCATCCCCCATTGAAAAGTGTTATAAGCTCAACAGGGCCATGCAATAAATTATGCACAATCACTTTGCTATAATAAAAAAGCATAGAGAGATATGGCTTTATATTCCACCTCCACTACTTACTAGTTGCATGATCTTGGACAAATAATTTTAACTCTGTGCTTTATTGTTTTACATCGGTTCCTAGAATAGTCTAATGTCTTCTCTGAAGGGTTACTTGGGAATTAAAAGAGATAGTGCAAGGAACATTCCCATGATCTGACACATTCAAAAGACTGAAAAATGATTCATTTCCTCCTATAAAAATAAATTATTTCCATACTGAAAGCAGCTCTCAGTTACCTATGTTAATATATAGAAATCTCTATGCAGATTAATAAAAAATAATGTAAACATAATTTTCACATATAGTTTTGTGATCTATTTTGATATTTTGTTTCTAATATTTAACTCTAGAATTTAGACATGAAAGGAGGATATTAGGAATTGAGTGATTTAGCTCTATCATTTTATAGATGAAACATTCAGACAGAGATGACAAATATAATTATAAATGTAATCCAGCTAGTTAATGGTAGAATTGGGTCTGAAGATCAAATCTCCTTTTTTCTTTCTGTTGTATGAATTCATAATACTTCAAACAAAATGATCAAACTTATGTTCAAAATGAAGAAGCTAAAAAAAATCCCCATCTTACACTAACTACCATGCTATTATTTTCTCTCTGACAAAAATTTCATTCATTGCATTGTAATTGCTTATACTTGTCCAAAGCAGCATATAGGGATATAATTCATGAATAATTCAGTCAAAATTTTGAATTAAGTTAGTCTAAACTTTGGACTATTTAGGATAATTGTGGATTAAAAAAAAATTAATGGCTGAGACCTAACATAGTGATCAGATCACTTTACCTGATAATGGATTGAATTATTTACTTCATGTGTTACAGGGAGAGCAGGGATGAAGACTGCTTTTGAGGCTGAGCACATAGGTGCCATTTTAGCTTAATATCTTAGCTTATAACTTCCCTAGAGGCAAAAAAAAAAAAAAGTAATTAAATGCTTTGTTGTGAAAGTCCTTCTATTGTGACTCATAAGCAGGTAAAACTAGCATATGATAAGAGTGAGCAGAGCTGCTGATAATGACATAAGTAACGGTAAAGTAAGAAAAGCTAGTAATAATTTCTGTAAGAACTGGAAATTGAGATTTGCTTTGGAAAACTCACATAGATGATCTTGTGTGGAAAGAAACTCATTTCCCATTACTGTCTGTCTATATTTTCTCTAATGGCACTGACTTTCTACCTTGCACTGTGAGTTATTTATATACATCTTACCTCTTGGATTATACCATTCAGAGCTTGGGACCAAACCCCTTTCTGCCACATTTTTATAATTTCCAAGCACCTAACCTATTATACTCTCAAGTAGGCACTTACCAGGTATGGATTAAATGAATTAATATATTTATGTTATGGCAGTATTGAAATTATATATTTCATATAATGGAAAGGGGGAATAATCACAGAGTAGCTGTAATTCTTTTTTTTAAATTTTGTTTCATTTTATTTTATTTCTTTTCAGTGTTCTAAAATTCATTATTTATGCACCACACCCAGTGTTCCATGCAATAAATGCCCTCCATAATACCTACTACCAGGCTCACCCAACCCCCACTTCATTTCCTTCCAAAACCCTCAGTTTGTTTCTCAGAGTCCACAGTCTCTCATGGTTTGTCTCCCCCTCTAATTTCCCCGAACTCACTTCTCCTCTCCATCTCCCAATGTCCTCCGTGTTATTCTTTATGCTCCACAAGTAAGTGAAACCAGGTGATAATTGACTCTCTCTGCTTGACTTATTTCACTCAGAATAATCTCTTCCAGTCCCGTCCACGCTGATACAAAAGTTGGGTATTCATCCTTTCTGATGGAGGCATAATACTCCATTGTATATATGGACCATATCTTCTTTATCCATTTGTCTGTTGAAGGACATCTTGGTTCTTTATACAGTTTGGCAACTGTGGCCATTGCTGCTATGAACATTGGAGTACAAATGGCCCTTCTTTTCACTACATCTGTATCTTTGAGGTAAATAACCAGTAGTGTGATTGCTGGGTGATAAGGTAAGTAGCTGTAATTCTTAAAAGAAATGTTCTCATATTCTATTCAATAAATGTGGTAAATTATAAAAATTCACCAAATTTCTCAAAAGAAAAATAAATGAGTGTTTGTGATAGTGGTTTAAAATATCCTCAGTTTAATATACCTATGTTCTCTATAATTTACTTGAATTATTTCCAATGAGATTTTCATGAATGATATATGAACTTATGTATCTTTAAAAATATCAAGTTCTTTGTATGTGGCTAAATTTTACTACATGATTTCTAAACTTGACATTGCATAACAGACACTGGTGGCTACCTGGGCCACATCTGTTTTCTTATCTTTCTTTTTAAAAGAATCCTAACCCTGTTTAAAAATTCACCTTGGGGCATTTGGGTGGCTCAGTTGGTTAAACCTTCAACTCTTGGTTTCTCTTTAGAGAAACCTCAGCTCAGATTGTGATATAGGGGTCATGAGATCAATTCCCTAACCCGGTCTGCGCGCAGAGTAGAGTCTGCCTGTGATTCTCTCACCCCCTGGCCCTCCCACTTGTGTGTGCTCTCTAAATAAATAATAAATAAATATATAAATCCTTAATAAAATTTTCACCTTGCTCCCATGCCCCCCAAGAGACTCCTTAGAAGCTGACTTAACACAGAACTCCAGAGAAAGTTCCTGATCTGATGGCCTATTCCATCTTGGGTTGCCGTTATTGTCACCTGTGATTGGTCAGAATATCTGATTGAGTCAATCAGTGCATGATTATCAGTGTCCTCCCTGAGAGTTACTGGCCCATCAGAAAGATTTTTGAGAGAATATCTGTCTTCTTTTAGTCCCCAACTTGTCTGTGTTCCCTCCTTCTCTCTTCCTTCCTCCTTTCATTTTCTTTATTTCTTTCCTTTGCTTCCTCTCTCCTTTTCTCCCTTCTTCCACTCTCTCTTTTCCCTCTCACCCTCCAGCCTCCTTTTTCTCCCTCTCCCTCATTTCCCTATTTCCATCCCTTATTCTCCCCTTTCCTGCTGACTATGTGAGAGAAAGCAAGCAACCCGGAAGATTTATAATACCAATTACCTTTTTACCCCCACAAAGGGAAGCAGTCCTACCTAAAGCTGATGTTGAAGGTGACAGAGCTGAGATATGTAAAGAATGTGGGTCTGTGATGTCACCCCTGAGACACTGCATAGACTAACTGAATCCCACACTCCATATGGACTTCTACTTCCTTGAAATGATAAATGTATTTATAATATAAGCAGTTTTGTTTCACTATTCCTGCAAACTAATTTTGATGCATGCCTTAACCTCAGTCCTCCACAACATTTTAAAATTTCTTTCCTTGGACACCTATTTTTCTATACTTGTCGTTATTATTTTTATGTAGGGAAACATGTCTAGCTTTATGACACTAAATGATTACCATTAAATACTGACAATAGCAAAGGAAAATAGTACAAACTCCAATGAAATATGAACAGCTAAAAGGCCGATTTTATAATGTGCATTTGTAGCAGCCATTTGAGTGAGTCTACATAATGGTTTTAAAGGACTTTCAATAATGTTTCCTGCAGCTGTGCAGACTTTTAACTTTTAACTCTTCATTTAAAAAATACATCTAAATATAAATCAAGCACTATACACTTCCAATTTAGCTGTTTGAATGGAAAGAGAAAGTTGAAAGCTGGAGCAGTCATGAGTAAGTGCTATAGAAAGCTGTAGTCGACAGTTGCAATTTAAAACCAATCAAGTGGGCAGGAGAAGGGGAACACAGAACCTGAAAATAACTGGGAAGCTTAGAAATAGTTTTAAAGCAGTAGCTGCCCTAATAATGATTATGGTTAATTAGTGATCCGAGGGTCCCACCCCCTCAGCAAGTAGTTCAAGAACACCAGTTCAGTTTCCACCAGCATTTAATCACCTGAGCCAATCTTTCCTAGCACAGTGTGCTCTGCCGGGTACCAAAGTGCAAAGAGTTATGAGAAGGTGACAGTTGCATAGTTACATGCATCTATACTCCAAGTTCTTTGAATCAGGCACAAGATTGGAAACAAAGATCTTTTCATCTTGATGGCACATACAATATGGAAAGTGGCATTGTGGTACCCTCTCAAGAGTACTCACTCCTGGGATTCTGCATCTAGAACATGCAAATATGCTACCTTCTACACTTTCACTCTTGTCCCTTGTGTCTTGGAGAAGGAGGAAAAAGCCATTTTAGAAGATCTAAAATAATCCTTTCTTCTTTAGCACTGTGAAAGAAAGTAGACTCCCTTTGTTGTTCTTTTAGTTTTACTTCCTTGTAATGTGGGAAAATTATTTGAAGTTATGTTTTGCCTTCTGAAGACAGAGAACATCACCCTGCACAGCTTACCTTACAGGAGAGTTTTGGAAAACAGAGTTATATATGTATGCAGAAATTCTTTCTAAATAGGAAAGTACTAAATAGACCCTTAACAGTTGGAGTCATTCTTATTATCAGATTATCATTTTCAGGCTAGAAAGAAATTGGGAGATATTTTGCATTGCTGGAATTTATTATATGTCAGGGGAGTGATCACTTTCAGGGGCCATAAAAATTTCCCTTCAAACCCCAAACCCCAACTTGAAAGTGACATTAAATAACTAAGAATAATAGGGATGTAGCTTACACATTTATCTTTGAAAAATCTTTCTGCATATATTAATTCTCAGCAGTGTTTATAGATTTTTTTCGGAGATGCCTTGGTAGAAAGTATCAAGGGATGACTTGTACTCTGTGCTTTATTCCTGGATCTCTACTAGTATTCTTTCTGTCTCCTCCCTGAGGGTGGATACAGAGGTGGTTAAGTCTGAAACAGAACTTTGGATGCTTTGGAAACATTCAGGCCAGAAGTTACAAAGGAACCTAAGCCAACTCTAGTGACAGTACCAGATAAAGGCAAGATGAGGAGGCAATGAGAAAGCAAAATGCAACTGTTACAAAGATTGCTTTCTTCATCCCAAACTTTGTTTTCTTGCTTTTCTTTTCTTGTCATTTAAAAAAAAAAAAAACAAAACATAGAAGGATCTGTCTCTTTTTTTTTCTTTTTTAATACAAAGGTAATGCATGCTCATTATTTCTGAATGTTTGAAAGATATAGTAAAATACAAAGAAAAGTTAATTCAAGAATAAATCCCACATACAGAAGAAACCACTGTTAGCATATTGCAGTGCACAGTTCATACGGCAATGGAGAACAGAAAACATTCCTGTGACAGATTATCCTTTCCCAAGATGGCACTACAGTATGTCTGGTCCCATATGCCCCTCCAGAAACTTGTCACTTCCAATCCAAAGAGAATTTATCTCCCCTCTTGTTGAACGTTGGTAGGACTTGGGGCTGTCTCCACAAATCAGGAAGGATGAAATGGATGCCCTGGTCCTTCAGGAGTCAGGTCATAAATGGTGATATTGTTCTTCCTGGCTCCCTCTTAGGATGTTCACCCTCCCACTCAGGCACCATGGGGAGACCATCTGGGAGAGCTCCAAGGCACCACAAGGAGTAACCTCTTAGAGAGGCCTGCATGGAGAAAAACAGATCCTGAGTAAAAGCCACCAGATATTTGAGCAAATAACCCCTCAGATGATTACAGCCCCAACCTTCATATCAGCCAGCTGAGGCCTACATATCATGGAGGAGAGATAAATGGTCCTTGCTTGCTTTGTCTGAATTGCTGACTTACAGAACCAGGAGTATTAAAGGTTGTCAATTTTTGATAATCCATTGTGATTTATTATGCGGCCTTAGAGAACTAATACATATATGGGTATCGTACCAATTTTAGCATCTTTTATTGTGTGCATTCTTTTAGAAACCTTTTAAAATTTGACCATATTTTGAATGGTCAAACATTCGTAAGCATAAAATATTTTGGGTCAAGTATTTTTTGAAATAATATGAAGATTTTGACAACATATAGAGCAAATATAAGATTCTTTTCTACTTTAAATACTTTTCTCATAACTTTAGAAATTAAGGGGAAGACATACATTAAAATTTATACTTTGCTCTTTTTCTAGGGATGGAATAAATTATCTTTAATTCTTTTGGTTCTAAAATAATAAGTACTGTTGTGGAGGAAGGTGGTCAAGGAGTACAAATTCCAGTATAAATTCCAGTAAGGCAAATAAATACTAGGGATATAATGTACATTATATGACTTTGGTTAACACTGCTGTATGATATCTAGGAAAGTTGTTAAGAGTAGATTCTTAGAGCTCAGCACAAGGAGAATTTTTCTTTTTTCTGTTTATTGTATCTATGAGGTGGC